>NC_041386.1:99807763-99904905 GCF_002162155.2 Triticum dicoccoides
GAAGGAGGGCGGCGCCGCCCCCTCCTAGTCCAATTTGGACAAGCCCATGAGAGGGGGGCGCAACCACCCCTTGATGCCCCTCTCTCTTTTCCCATAAAGCCCATTAAGGCCCATTACTCTCCCGGGGGGTTCCGGTAACCTCCCGGTACTCCGGAAAATACCCGAAACACTTCGGAACCATTCCGGTGTCCGAATATAACCTTCCTATATATCGATCTTTATGTCTCGACCATTTCGAGACTCCTCGTCATGTCCGTGATCTCATTCGAGACTCCTAACAAACTTTGGTTGATCAAAACACATAACTCATAATACAAATCGTCATCGAACATTAAGCATGCGGACCCTAAGGGTTCGAGAACTATGTAGACATGACCAAGACATATCTTAGGTCAATAACCAATAGCGGAACCTGGATGCTCATATTGGCTCCTACATATTCTACAAAGATCTTTATCGGTTAAACTGCACAACAACATACGTTGTTCCCTTTGTCATCGGTATGTTACTTGCCCGAGATTTGATCGTCGGTATCATCATACCTAGTTCAATCTCGTTACCGACAAGTCTCTTTACTCGTTTAGAAATGCATCATCCCACAACTAACTCATTAGTCACATTGCTTGCAACGCTTATAGTAATGAGCATTACCGAGAGGGCCCAGAGATACCTCTCCGAAACACGGAGTGACAAATCCTAATCTTGATCTATGCCAACTCAACAAACACCATCGGAGACACCTATAGAGCATCTTTATAATCACCCAATTACGTTGTGACGTTTGATAGCACACAAGGTGTTCATCTGGTATTCGGGAGTTGCATAATCTCATAGTCAGAGGAACATGTATAAGTCATGAAGAAAGCAATAGTAATAAAACTAAACGATCATTAATGCTAAGCTAACGGATGGGTCTTGTCCATCACATCATTCTCTAATGATGTGATCATGTTCATAAAATGACAACATATGTCTATGGTTAGGAAACTTGACCATGTTTGATTAACGAGCTAGTCTAGTAGAGGCATACTAGGGACACTCTGTTTGTCTATGTATCCACACATGTACTAAGTTTCCGGTTAATACAATTCTGGGATGAATAATAAAAATTTATCATGATATAAGGAAATATAAATAACAACTTTATTATTGCCTCTAGGGCATATTTCCTTTAGTCTCCCACTTGCACTAGAGTCAATAATCTAGTTCACATCGTCATGTGTTTTAACACCAATAGTTCACATCTTAATGTGATTAGTTCACATCTCCATGTGACTAACACCCAAAGTGTTTATGAGAGTCAATAATCTAGTTCACATCGCTATGTTATTAACACCCAAAGAGTACTAAGGTGTGATCATGTCTTGTGAGAGAAGTTTAGTCAACGGGTCTTCCACATTCAGAGACGTATGTATTTTGCAAATTTTCTATGTCTACAATGCTCTGCATGGAGCTACTCTAGCTAATCGCTCCCACTTTCAATATGTATCCAGATTGAGACTTAGAGTCATCCGGATCAGTGTCAAAGCTTGCATCAACGTAACCCTTTATGACGAAGTTTTTGCCACCTCCATAACCGAGAAACATGTCCTTATTCCACTAAGGATTTGACCGCTGTCTAGTGATCCACTCCTGGATCACTATTGTACCCTCTTGCCAAACTCATGGTGATGCACACAATAGGTTTGGTACACAACATAGCATACTTTATAGAGCCTATGACCGAGGCATAGGGAATGACTTTTCATTCTCTTTCTATTTTCTGTTGTGGTCGGGTTTTGAGTCTTTACTCAACTTCACACCTTACAACTCAGGCAATAACTCCTTCTTTGACTGATCCATTTGAACTCCTTCAAAATCTTATCAAGGTATGTACTCATTGAAAGTCTTATCAAGTGTCTTGATCTATCTTTATAGATCTTGATGCCCAATATGTAAGTAGCTTCACTGAGGTCTTTCATTGAAAAATTCTTATTCAAGTATCCTTTATGCTATCCAGAAATTCTGTATTATTTCCAATCAACAATATGTCATCCATATATAATATCAGAAATGCTACAGAGCTCCCACTCACTATTTTGTAAGTACAGGCTTCTCCAAAAGTCTGTATAAAACCATATGCTTTGATCACACTATCAAAGCGTACATTCCAACTCCAAGATTCTTGCACCAGTCCATAAATGGATCACTGGAGCTTACACACTTTGTTAGCACCTTTTGGATTGACAAAACCTTCTGGTTGCATCATATACAACTCTTCTTTGAGAAATCCATTAAGGAATGCAGTTTTGTCATCCATTTGACAAAGTTCATAAAATGCGACAATGGCTAACATGATTCAGACAGACTTTAAGCATAGATACGAGTGAGAAAACTCTCATCATAGTCAACACCTTGAACTTGTCGAAACCTTTTTGCCACAATTCAAGCTTTGTAGACAGTAACACTACCATCAGCATCTGTCTTCCTCTTGAAGATCCATTTATTCTCAATGGCTTGTCGATCATCGGGCAAGTCCACCAAAGTCCATACTTTGTTCTCATACATGGATCCCATCTCAGATTTCATGGCCTCAAGCCATTTTGCAGAATCTGGGCTCATCATCGCTTCCTCATAGTTTGTAGGTTTGTTATGGTCAAGTAACATGACTTCTAGAACATGATTACCGTACCACTCTGGTGTGGATCTTACTCTGGTTGACATATGAGGTTCAGTAGTTACTTGATCTGAAGTTTTATGATCATCATCATTAGCTTCCTCACTGATTGGTGTAGGAATCACTGGAACTGATTTCTGTGATGTACTACTTTTCAATTCGGGAGAAGGTACAATTACCTCATCAAGTTATACTTTCCTCCCACTCACTTCTTTCGAGAGAAACTCCTTCTCTAGAAAGGATCCATTCTTAGCAACGAATATCTTGCCTTCGGATCTGTGATAGAAGGTGTGCCCAACATTCTCCTTTGGGTATCCTATGAAGACGCATTTCTCCGATTTGGGTTCGAGCTTATCAGGTTGAAGCTTTTTCACATAAGCATCACAGCCCCAAACTTTTAAGAAACGACAGCTTAGGTTTCTTGCCAAACCATAGTTCATACGGTTTCGTCTCAACGGATTTAGATGGTGCACTATTTAACGTGAATGCAACTGTCTCTAATTCATAACCCCAAAACGACAGTGGTAAATCGGTAAGAGACATCATAGATCGCACCATATCTAATAAAGTGCGGTTACGATGTTCCGACACACCATTACGCTGTGGTGTTCGAGGTGGCGTGAGTTGTGAAACTATTCCACATTGTTTTAAATGAAGGCCAAAACTCATAACTCAAATATCCACCTCCACGATCAGATCGTAGAAACTTTATTTTCTTGTTACGATGATTTTCCACTTCACTCTGAAATTCTTTGAACTTTTCAAATGTTTCAGACTTATGTTTCATCAAGTAAATATACCCATATCTGCTCAAATCAACTGTGAAGATTAGAAAATAACGATACCCGCCACGAGCCTCAACACTCATGGGACCGCATACATCGGTATGTATTATTTCCAATAAGTCAGTGGCTCACTCCATTATTCCGAAGAACGGAGTCTTAGTCATCTTGCCCATGAGGCATGGTTCGCAAGTATCAAATGATTCATAATCAAGTGATTCCAAAAGTCCATCTGCATGGAGTTTCTTCATGCGCTTTACACCAATATGACCTAAATGGCAGTGCCACAAATAAGTTGCACTATCATTATTAACTTTGCATCTTTTGGCTTCAATATTATGAATATGTGTTTTACTACGATCGAGATTCAGTAAACCATTTACATTGGATGTAAGACCATAGAAGGTTTATTCATATAAACAGAACAACAGTTATTCTCTGACTTAAATGAATAACTGTATCGCAATAAACATGATCCAATCATATTTATGCTTGACGCAAACACTAAATAACATTTATTTAGGTCCAATACTAATCCCGAAGGTAGAGGGAGTATGCGATGGTGATCTTATCAACCTTGGAATCACTTCCAATACACATCGTCACTTTGCCCTTAACTAGTCTTTGTTCATTTTTCAACTCCTGTTTCGAGTTACTAATCTTAGCAACTGAACCAGTATCAAATACCATGGGGTTACTATGAACACTAGTAAAGTACACATCAATAACATGTATATCAAATATACCTCTCACTTTGCCATCCTTCTTATCCGCCAAATATTTGGGGTAGTTCCGCTTCCAGTGACCATTCCCTTTGCAGTAGAAGCACTCAGTTTCAGGCTTAGGTCTAGCTTTGGGTTTCTTCACGGGAGTGGCAACTTGCTTGCCTTTCTTTATTGAAGTTCCCTTTCTTTCCCTTTGCCCCTTTTCTTGAAACTAGTGGTCTTCTTAAACATCAACACTTGATGCCTTTTCTTGATTTCTACCTTCGCCGATTTTAGCATCGCGAAGAGCTCGGGAATCATTTTCGGCATCCCTTGCATATTATAGTTCATCATGTAGTTCCAATAACTAGAGAACTTTTGTCAATCACTATTTTATCTGGAAGATTAACTCCCACTTGATTCAAGCGATTGTAGTACTCAGACATTCTGAGCACATGCTCACCGGTTGAGCTATTCTCCTCCATCTTGTAGGCAAAGCACTTGTCAGAGGTCTCATACCTCTCGACACGGGCATGAGTCTGAAATACCAATTTCAACTCTTGGAACATCTCATATGCTCTGTGGCGTTCAAAAAAATTTTGAAGTCCCGGTTCTAAGCCTTAAATTATAGTGCACTAAACTATCAAGTAGTCATCATACCGAGCTTTGCCAATCGTTCATAACGTCTGCATCTGCTCCTGCAATAGGCCTGTCACCTAGCGGTGCATCAAGGACACAATTCTTCTGTGCAGCAATGAGGATAATCCTCAGATCATGGACCCAGTCCGCATCATTGCTACTATCATCTTTCAACTTATTTTTGTCAAGGAACATATCAAAAATAAACGGGGAGCTACATCGCAAGCTATTGATCTACAACATAGATATGCAAATACTATCAGGTAGTTCAATTAATCACATTACTTAAGAACTCCCACTTAGATAGACATCCCTCTAGTCATCTAAATGATCACATGATCCATATCAACTAAACCATATCCAATCATCACGTGAGATGGAGTAGTTTTCAATGGTGAACATCTCTATGTTGATCATATCTACTATATGATTCACGTTCGACCATTCGGTCTCAGTGTTCCGAGGCCATATCTGCATATGCTAGGCTCGTCAAGTTTAACCCGAGTATTCCGTGTGTGCAAAACAGGATTGCACCCATTGTATGTGAACGTAGAGCTTATCACACCCGATCATCATGTGGTGTCTCGGAACGACGAACTGTCGCAACGGTGCATACTCAGGGAGAATGCTTACACCTTGAAAGTTAGTGAGGGATCATCTTATAATGTTACCGCCGTACTAAGCAAAGTAAGATGCATAAATGATAAACATCACATGAAATCAAAATAAGTGATATGATATGGCCATCATCATCTTGTGCCTTTGATCTCCATCTCCAAAGCATCGTCATGATCACCATTGTCACCGGCTTGACACCTTGATCTCCATCGTAGCATCGTTGTCGTCTCGCCAACTGTTGCTTCTACGACTATCGCTACCTCTTAGTGATAAAGTAAAGCAATTACATGGCAATTGCTTTTCATACAATAAAGTGACAACCATAAGGCTCCTTCCAGTTGCCGATAACTTTTACAAAACATGATCATCTCATACAACAATATATATCTGATCATGTCTTGACCATATCACATCACAACATGCCCTTCAAAAACAAGTTAGACGGCCTCTATTTTGTTGTTGCAAGTTTTACGTGGCTGTTACGGGCTTCTAGCAAGAACCGTTCTTATCTACGCATCAAAACCATAACGATTTTTCGTCAAGTGTGCTGTTTTAACCTTCAAAAAGGACCGGGCGCTGTCAAACTCGATTCAACTAAAATTGGAGAAATAGACACCAGCCAACTGTTGGGGAACACAGTAATTTCAAAATAATTCCTAGGCACATGCAAGATCCATCTAGGTGATGCATAGCAAGCAGAGGGGAGAGTGTTGTCTACGTACCCTCGTAGACCGTAAGCGGAAGCGTTATGACAACAAGGTTGATGTAGTCGTACGTCTTCACGATCCGACCGATCCTAGAATCGAAGGTACGACACCTCCGCGATCTGCACACGTTCAGCTCGGTGACGTCCCACGAACTCTAGATCCAGCTGAGTATCGGGGGAGAGTTTCGTCAGCACGACAGCGTGATGATGGTGATGATGAAG
This sequence comes from Triticum dicoccoides, assembly GCF_002162155.2. Classification (NCBI taxonomy): domain Eukaryota; kingdom Viridiplantae; phylum Streptophyta; class Magnoliopsida; order Poales; family Poaceae; genus Triticum; species Triticum dicoccoides. The sequence goes on from NC_041386.1 coordinate 99,814,091, forward strand.
TTACCAACGCAGGGCTTCGCCTAAGCACTACAACGATATGACCATGGTGGAAATCCGTGGAGGGGGGCACCACACACGGCTAAGAGATCAACTTGTGCGTCTATGGGGTGCCCCCTTCCCCCGATATAAAGGAGTGGAGGAGGGGAGGGCCGGCCCTCTCTATGGCGTGCCCTAGGGGGAGTCCTACTCCCACCGGGAGTAGGATTCCCCTCTTTGCCTAGTAGGAGTAGGAGAGAAGGAGGGGGAGAGAGAAGGAAGGGGGGACGGCCCCCACCCAATTTGGATTGGGCTAGGGGGGCACGCCCTCCTCCTTGGCCTTCCTCCCCTCTATTCCACTAAGGCCCAATAAGGCCTATATACTCCCCGAGGGGTTCCGGTAACTCCCCGGTACTCCGGTAAATGCCTAAATTCACCCGGAACCATTCCGATGTCCAAACATAGGCTTCCAATATATTGATCTTTATGTCTCAACCATTCCGAGACTCCTCATCATGTCCGTGATCATATCCGGGACTCCGAACTACCTTCGGTACATCAAAACACATAAACTCATAATACCGATCGCACCGGGTTTTAAGCGTGCGGACCCTACCGGTTTGAGAACTATGTAGACATGACCGAGACTCATCTCCGGTCTATAAACAATAGCGGAACCTGGATGCCCATATTGGTTCCTACATATTCTACGAAGATCTTTATCGGTCAGACCGCATAACAACATACATTGTTCCCTTTGTCATCTGTATGTTACTTGCCCGAGATACGATCGTCGGTATCTCAATACCTAGTTCAATATCGTTACCGGCAAGTCTCTTTACTCGTTCCGTAATGCAACATCCCGTAACTAACTCATTTGTCACATTGCTTGCAAGGCTTATAGTGATGTGCATTACCGAGAGGGCCGAGGGATACCTCTCCGATACACGGAGTGACAAATCCTAATCTCGATCTATGCCAACTCAACAAACACCATCGGAGACACCTGTAGAGCATCTTTATAGTCACCCAGTTACGTTGTGACGTTTGATAGTACACTAAGTGTTCCTCCGGTATTCGAGAGTTGCATAATCTCATAGTCATTGGGACATGTATAAGTTATGGAGAAAGCAATAGCAGTAAACTAAACGATCACCGTGCTAAGCTAATGGATGGGTCAAGTCAATCACATCATTCTCTAATGATGTGATCCATTTATGAAATGACAACTCTTTGTTCATGGCTAGGAAACTTAACCATCTTTGATCAACGAGCTAGTCAGGTAGAGGCATACTAGTGACACTCTGTTTGTCTATGTATTCACACATGTACTAAGTTTCCGGTTAATACAATTCTAGCATGAATAATAAACATTTATCATGATATAAGGAAATATAAATAACAACTTTATTATTGCCTCTAGGGCATATTTCCTTCAGTCTCCCACTTGCACTCGAGTCAATAATCTAGATTACATTGTAATGATTCTAACACCCATGGAGTCTTGGTGTTGATCATGTCTTGCTCGTGAGAGAGGCTTAATCAACGGGTCTGCAACATTCAGATCTGTATGTATCTTGCAAATCTCTATGTCTCCCTCCTTGACTAGATCGTGGATGGAATTGAAGCATCTCTTGATGTGCTTGGTTCTCTTGTGAAATCTGGATTCCTTTGCCAAGTCAATTGCACCAGTATTATCACAAAAGATTTTCATTGGACCCGATGCACTAGGTATGCCACCTAGATCAGATATGAACTCCTTCATCCAGACTCCTTCATTTGCTGCTTCCGAAGCAGCTATGTACTCCGCTTCACACGTAGATCCCGCCACGACACTCTGCTTGGAACTGCACCAACTAACAGCTCCACCATTCAATAAAAATACATATCCAGTTTGTGACTTAGAGTCATCCGGACCAGTGTCAAAGCTAGCATCAACGTAACCATTTATGGCGAGCTCTTTGTCACCTCCACAAATGAGAAACGTATCCTTAGTCCTTTTCAGGTATTTCAAGATGTTCTTGACCGCTATCCAGTGATCCACTCCTGGATTACTTTGGTACCTCCCTGCTAAACTGATAGCAAGGCACACATCAGGTCTGGTACATAGCATTACATACATGATAGAACCTATGGCTGAAGCATAGGGAATGCCTTTCATTTTCTCTCTATCTTCTGCAGTTGTCAGGCATTGAGTCTGACTCAACTTCACACCTTGTAACACAGGCAAGAACCCTTTCTTTGCTTGATCGATTTTGAACTTCTTCAAAACTTTATCAAGGTATGTGCTTTGCGAAAGTCCAATTAAGCGTATTGATCTATCTCTATAGATCTTGATGCCCAATATATAAGAAGCTTCAACGAGGTCTTTCATTGAAAAATTCTTATTCAAGTATCCTTTTATGCTATTCAGAAATTCAGAATCATTTCCGATCAACAATATGTCATCTACATATAATATCAGAAATGCTACAGAGCTCCCGCTCACTTTCTTTTAAATATAGGCTTCTCCAAAAGTCTGTATAAAACCAGATGCTTTGATCACACTATTAAAGCGTATATTTCAACTCCGAGAGGCTTGCACCAGTCCATAAATGGATCAATGGAGCTTGCACACTTTGTTATCACCTTTTGGATTGACAAAACCTTCTGGTTGCACCATACACAACTCTTCTTTAAGATATCCATTAAGGAATGCAGTTTTGACATCCATTTGCCAAATTTCGTAACCATAAAATGCGGCAATTGCTAACATGATTTGGACAGACTTAAGCATCGCTACGGGTGAGAAGGTCTCATCGTAGTCAACTCCTTGAACTTGTCGAAAACCTTTTGCAACAAGTCGAGTTTTATAGACAATAACATTACCGTCAGTGTCAGTCTTCTTCTTGAAGATCCATTTATTCTCTATGGCTTGTCGATCATCGGGCAAGTCAACCAAAGTCCACACTTTGTTCTCATACATGGATCCCATCTCAGATTTCATGGCCTCAAGCCATTTTGCGGAATCTGGGCTCATCATCGCTTCCTCATAGTTCGTAGGTTCATCATGGTCAAGTAACATGACCTCCAGAACAGGATCACCGTACCACTCTAGTGTGGATCTTACTCTATTTGACCTACGAGGTTCAGTAGTAACTTGATCAGAAGTTTCATGATCATCATAATTAGCTTCCGCACTTACTAGTGTAGGAATCACTAGAACTGATTTTTGTGATGAACTACTTTCCAATAAGGGAGTGGGTACAATTACCTCGTCAAGTTCTACTTTCCTCCCACTCACTTCTTTCGAGAGAAACTCCTTCTCTAGAAAGGATCCATTCTTAGCAACGGATATCTTGCATTCAGATCTATGATAGAAGGTGTACCCAACAGTCTCTTTTGGGTATCCTATGAAGACACATTTCTCCGATTTGGGTTCGAGCTTATCAGGTTGAAGCTTTTTCACATAAGCATCGCAACACCAAACTTTAAGAAACGACAACTTGGGTTTCTTGCCAAACCATAGTTCAAAAGGTGTTGTCTCAACGGATTTTGATGGTGCCCTATTTAACGTGAATGCAGTTGTCTCTAAAGCATAACCCCAAAACGATAGCGGTAAATCAGTAAGAGACATCATAGATCACACCATATCTAATAAAGTGCGGTTACGATGTTCGGACACACCATTATGCTGTGGTGTTCTAGGTGGTGTGAGTTGCGAAACTATTCTGCATTGTTTCAAATGAAGACCAAACTCGTAACTCAAATATTATCCTCCACGATCAGATCGTGGAAACTTAATTTTCTTGTTACGATGATTTTCCACTTCACTCTGAAATTCTTTGAACTTTTCAAATGTTTCAGACTTATGTTTCATCAAGTAGATATACCCATATCTGCTCAAATCATCTGTGAAGGTAAGAAAATAACGATACCTGCCGCAAGCATCAACACTCATCGGACCGCATACATTAGTATGTATTATTTCCAACAAGTCCGTTGCTCGCTTCATTGTTCTGGAGAACGGAGTCTTAGTCATCTTGCCCATGAGGCATGGTTCGCAAGCATCAAGTGATTCATAATCAAGTGATTCCAAAAGTCCATCAGCATGGAGTTTTCATGCGCTTTACACCAATATGACCTAAACGGCAGTGCCATAAATAAGTTGCACTATCATTATGAAACTTATATCTTTTCGCTTCAATACTATGAACATGTGTATCACTACTATCAAGATTTAGTAAAAATAGACCCCTCATCAAGGGTGCATGACCATAAAAGATATTACTCATATAAATAGAACAACCATTATTCTCTGATTTAAACGAATAACCGTCTCGCATCAAACAAGATCCAGATATAATGTTCATGCTCAACGGTGGCACCAAATAACAATTATTTAGGTCTAAAACTAATCCCGAAGGTAGATGTAGAGGTAGCGTGCCGACGGCTATCACACCGACTTTGGAACCATTTCCCACGCGCATCGTCACCTCGTCCTTAGCCAATCTTCGCTTAATCCATAGCCCCTGTTTTGAGTTGCAAATATTAGCAACAGAACCGATATCAAATACTCAGGCGCTACTGCGAGCATTAGTAAGGTACACATCAATAACATGTATATCAAATATACCTTTCACTTTGGCATCCTTCTTCTCCGCCAAATACTTTGGGTAGTTCCGCTTCCAGTGACCAGTCCCTTTGCAGTAGAAGCACTCAGTCTCAGGCTTAGGTCCAGACTTGGGCTTCTTCACTTGAGCACCAACTTGCTTGCCGTTTTTCTTGAAGTTCCCCTTCTTCCCTTTACCCTTTTTCTTGAAACTGGTGGTCTTATTGACCATCAACGCTTGATGCTCCTTCTTGATTTCTACCTCTGTAGCCTTTAGCATTGCGAAGAGCTCGGGAATTGTCTTATCCATCCCTTGCATATTATAGTTCATCACGAAGCTCTTGTAGCTTGGTGGCAGTGATTGAAGAACTCTGTCAATGACACTATCATCAGGAAGATTAACTCCCAGCTGAGTCAAGTGGTTGTGGTACGCAGACATTCTGAGTATATGTTCACTGACAGAACTATTCTCCTCCATTTTGCAGCTGTAGAACTTATTGGAGACTTCATATCTCTCAATTCGAGTATTTGCTTGAAATATTAACTTCAACTCCTGGAACATCTCATATGCTCCATGACGTTCAAAACATCGTTGAAGTCCCGGTTCTAAGCAGTAAAGCATGGCACACTGAACTATCGAGTAGTCACCAGCTTTGCTCTGCCAGACATTCATAACATCTGGTGTTGCTCCTGCAGTAGGTTTGTCACCTAGCGGTGCTTCTAGGACGTAGTTCTTCTATGCACCAATGAGGATAATCCTCAAGTTACGGACCCAGTCCGTGTAATTGCTACCATCATCCTTTAACTTAACTTTCTCTAGGAACGCGTGAAAATTCAACGGAACAATAGCACGGGCCATTTATCTACAATAACATAGGCATGCAAAAAACTATCAGGTACTAAGTTCATGATAAATTAAAGTTCAATTAATCATATTACTTAAGAACTCCCACTTAGATAGACATCCCTCTAATCATCTAAGTGATCATGTGATCCATATCAACTAAACCATGTCCGATCATCACGTGAGATGGATTAGCTTTCAATGGTGAACATCACTATGTTGATCATATCTACTATATGATTCACGCTCGACCTTTCGGTCTTAGTGTTCTGAGGCCATATCTGCATATGCTGGGCTCATCAAGAACCTGAGTATTCTGCATGTGCAAAACTGGCTTGCACCCGTTGTATGTGAACGTAGAGCTTATCACACCCGATCATCACGTGGTGTCTCGGCACGACGAACTGTAGCAACGGTGCATACTCAGGGAGAACACTTGTACCTTGAAATTTAGTGAGAGATCATCTTATAATGCTACCACCGAACTAAGCAAAATAAGATGCATAAAGGATAAACATCACATGCTATCAATATAAGTGATATGATATGGCCATCATCATCTTGTGCCTTTGCTCTCCATCTCCAAAGCACCGTCATGATCACCATTGTCACCGGCTTGACACCTTGATCTCCATCGAAGTATCATTGTCGTCTCGCCAACTATATCTTCTACGACTATCGCTACCGCCTAGTGATAAAGTAAAGCAACTACATGACAATTGCATTTCATACAATAAAGCGACAACCATATGGCACCTGCCAGTTGCCGATAACTCTGTTACAAAACATGATCATCTCATGCAATAAAATTTAGCATCATGTCTTGACCATATCACATCACAACTTGCCCTGCAAAAACATGTTAGACGTCCTCTACTTTGTTGTTGCAAGTTTTACGTGGCCGCTACGGGCTGAGCAAGAACCGTTCTTACCTACGCATCAAAAACCACAATGCGGTATAGTGATTGCTTTTTGATCTTCAGAAAGAACCCTGTTCATTGAATCTGATTCAACTAAAGTTGGAGAAACTGACACCCACCAGCCACCTGTGTGCGAAGCACATCGATAGAACCAGTCTCGCGTAAGCGTACATGTAATGTCGGTCTGAGATGCTTCATCCAACAATACCGTTGAATCAAGAATCAACTAGTGACGGCAACAATATGTATATACCCACGCCCACAACTCCTTTGTGTTCTACTCGTGCATATAACATCTACGCATAGACCTGGCTCGGATGCCACTGTTGGGGAACGTGGTAATTTCAAAGATTTTCCTACGCACATGCAAGATCCATCTAGGTGATGCATAGCAACCAGAGGGGAGAGTGTTGTCTACGTACCCTCGTAGACCATAAGCGGAAGCGTTATGACAACGCGGTTGATGTAGTCGTACGTCTTCATGATCCGGCCGATCCTAGCACCGAAGGTACGGCACCTCCGCGATCTGCACACGTTCAACTCGGTGACGTCCCATGAACTCTAGATCCAGCTGAGTGTCGGGGGAGAGTTTCGTCAGCACGATGGCGTGATGACGGTGATGATGAAGTTACCGACGCAGGGCTTCGCCTAAGCACTACAACGATATGGCCTAGGTGGAAATATATGGAGGGGGGCACCGCACATGGCTAAGAGATCAACTTGTGTGTCTATGGGGTGCCCCCTTCCCCCGTATATAAAGGAGGGGAGGAGGGGAGGGCCGGCCCTCTCTATGGCGTGCCCTAGGGGGAGTCCTACTCCCACCGGGAGTAGGATTCCCCCCTTTCCCTAGTAGGAGTAGGAGAGAAGGAAGGGGGAGAGAGATGGAAGGAAGGGGGACACCCCCTCCTCATTGGCCTTCCTCTCCTCTATTCCACTAAGGCCCAATAAGGCCTATATACTCCCCGGGGGGTTCTGGTAACCCCCCCCCCCCGGTACTCCGGTAAATGCCCGAACTCATCCGGAACCATTCCGATGTCCAAACGTAGGCTTCCAATATATCGATCTTTATGTCTCGACCATTCCGAGACTCCTCGTCATGTCCGTGATCATATCTGGGACTCCGAACTACCTTCAGTACATGAAAACACATAAACTCATAATACCGATCGTCACCGAGCGTTAAGCGTGCGGACCCTACGGGTTCAAGAACTATGTAGACATGACCGAGACTCATCTCCGGTCAATAACCAATAGCAGAACCTGGATGCCCATATTGGTTCCTACATATTCTAAGAAGATCTTTATCGGTCAAACTGCATAACAACATACGTTGTACCCTTTGTCAACGGTATGTTACTTGCCCGAGATTCGATCATTGGTATCTCAATACCTAGTTCAATCTCGTTACCGCCAAGTCTCTTTACTTGTTCCGTAATGCAACATCCGTAACTAAATCATTAGCCACATTGCTTGCAAGGCTTATAGTGATGTGCATTACCGAGAGGGCCCAGAGATACCTCTATGATACAAGGAGTGACAAATCCTAATATAGATATATGCCAACTCAACAAACACCATCGGAGATACTTGTAGAGCATCTTTATAGTCACCTAGTTATGTTGTGACGTTTGATAGTACACTAAGTGTTCCTCCGGTATTCGGTAGTTACATAATCTCATAGTCATAGGAACATGTATAAGTTATGGAGAAAGCAATAGCAGTAAACTAAACGATCATCGTGCTAAGCTAACGGATGGGTCAAGTCAATCACATCATTCTATAATGATGTGATCCCGTTTATCAAATGAGAACTCTTTGTCCATGGCTAGGAAACTTAACCATCTTTGATCAACGAGCTAGTCAGGTAGAGGCATACTAGTGATACTCTGTTTGTCTATGTATTCACGCATGTACTAAGTTTCCGGTTAATACACTTCTAGCATGAATAATAAACATTTATTATGATATAAGGAAATATAAATAACAACTTTATTATTGCCTCTAGGGCATATTTCCTTCACCAGCCACCTGTGTGCAAAGCACGTCGGTAGAACCAGTCTCATCAACGCGGTCATGTAATGTTGGTCCGGGCCGCTTCATCCAACAATACCGCCGAATCAAAGTAAGACGTTGTCGGTAAGCAGTATGACTATTATCGCCCACAACTCATTGTGTTCTACTCATGCATATAACATCTACGCATAGACCAGGCTCGGTTGCAACTGTTGGGGAACGTAGTATTTCAAAAAAATCCTACGATCACGCAAGATCTATCTAGGAGAAGCATAGAAACGAGCAGGGAGAGTGTGTCCATATACCGTCGTAGACCGAAAGCGGAAGCGTTTAGTAATGCGGTTGATGTAGTCGAATGTCTTTGCGATCCAACCGATCCAAGCACCGAATGTACGGCACCTCCGCGTTCAGCACAAGTTCAGCTCCATGATGTCCCTCGATCTCTTGATTCAGTTGAGGACGAGGGAGAGTTGCATCAGCACGACAACGTGGCGACGGTGATGATGAAGTTTCTGGCGCAGGGCTTCGCCTAAGCACTACGACGATATGACCGAGGTGTGAAACTATGGAGGGGGGCACCGCACATGGCTAAGAGAAACTTTGGTGTGCCTTTGGGGTGCCCCCCTCCCACGTATATAAAGGGGGGAGGAGAGGAGGCCGGCCATAGGGAGGAGTCCTACTTGGACTCCTGGTCCATGTAGGATTCGCCCCCCCCCCCTTTCCTATAGCAACTAGGAGAAGGAGGGAAGGGGAAGGAGGGGAGAAGGAAGGAGGGGGGGCGCCGCCCCCCCCCCTAGTCCAATTCGGACCAACCCATGGGGGGGCGCGCAGCCACCCCTTGAGGCCCCTCTCTCCTTTCCCCTAAAGCCCATTAAGGCCCATTACTCTCCCGGGGGGTTTCGGTAACCTCCCGGTACTACGAAAAATACCAGAAACACTTCAGAACCATTCCGCTGTCCGAATATAACCTTCCAATATATCGATATTTATGTCTCGACCATTTAGAGACTCCTCGTCATGTCCCTGATCTCACCCGGGACTCCGAAAAAACTTTGGTTCATCAAAACACGTAACTCATAATACAAATCGTCATCGAACGTTAAGCGTGCGGACCCTAAGAGTTCGAGAACTATGTAGACATGACCGAGACATATATTCGGTCAATACCAATAGCGGAACCTGGATGCTCATATTGGCTCCTACATATTCTACGAAGATATTTATCGGTCAAACCGCACAACAACATACGTTGTTCCCTTTGTCATCGGTATGTTACTTGCCCGAGATTTGATCGTCGGTATCATCATATCTAGTTCAATCTCGTTACCGGCAAGTCTCTTTACTCGTTCCGTAATGCATCGTCCCGCAACTAACTCATTAGTCACATTGCTTGCAAGGCTTATAGTAATGAGCATTACCGAGAGGGCCCAGAGATACCTCTCCGAAACACGGAGTGACAAATCCTAATCTTGATCTATGCCAACTCAACAAACACCATCGGAGACACCTGTAGAGCATCTTTATAATCACCCAATTACATTGTGACGTTTGATAGCACACAAGGTGTTCCTCCGGTATTCGGGAGTTGCATAATCTCATAGTCAGAGGAACATGTATAAGTCATGAAGAAAGCAATAGCAATAAAACTAAACGATCATTAATGCTAAGCTAACGGATGGGTCTTGTCCATCACATCATTCTCTAAGGATGTGATCCCGCTCATCAAATGAAAACACATGTCTATGGTTATGAAACTTAACCATCTTTCATTAACGAGCTAGTCTAGTAGAGGCATACTAGGGACACTCTGTTTGTCTATGTATCCACACATGTATTAAGTTTCCGGTTAATACAATTCTAGCATGAATAATAAACATTTATCATGATATAAGGAAATATAAATAACAACTTTATTATTTCCTCTAGGGCATATTTCCTTCAATATTACACTTTTGGAAGGATATATAACCAAATTAGGGAATACAAATGGGGAAACGAGGCGTCAACAGAGAAGAAGATGACCTTTGGCACATGCATGCTCGGTCGTACCACCGATCGCACCAGGTGGCACTGCCTCCCTCCCATATACCCCTATAAAATTCCATGAAGGAGGGACACGCATCATGGTAACATGGGGGAGAGATATAGAGACCAGAGCAAAGGATGATACATATAGAAGGGGAATTTCTTCACTTAGATCCACCCTAGACTCTTCTTCAACAAGATCCTCCATTCAACCATCAAGAACACCACCATTAGAGATAGATTTATATTTGTAGGGTTAGGGTTTGTAATCTCTATTCATACTTTGACTCAAAGATCATGACCCAAAAATTCATGTCTTATTGTGGCAAACTATGATAATATCGATATGGTTTCCTTTTACATGATGTCCATGTTTGTTGTGATTCCTTTCTTATGTGAGAGGAATCCCACTTGGTGTGAGAGATATATGGAAATGGTGAGATATGAATGTCCATAATCCTTATTTCTAATTATGTGTATTTATTTAGATGAATGATTATGAGGTTAATATACATGGTGTACGCATTTTTCTGTCTAATTTAAGGACACAACAACATGATCTAGAGACCTACATGGATAAGTACTTGTTGTCTAGCGAATCCACGACCTCCAGGTGATAGGTGTTGATATCAACAAGGAGCAAAAACAATACAAGGAGCACGAGAACTCATGACATGTCAAAGAGTTGGTCCAGTCTAATGACCTAATTGTCGAGGCGACCATTGATGATGGTAACCAAAGACAAGGCATAGAGTCGAACAATCCATGGAGTTTGGATATACAAAGGTGATTCACCCAATGAATACTCATTGCGAAGGGCAACACTACATTACCATTGCACATGGCACTTCCACTATTTTTTTACCATGAACTAAATCTCTTCTTATCTAAATTTGCATGAAACACAACTTACTTTATGTTTTCACTTGTAGTAGTTTATACTCAGCTATTTCACGCTCCTTTGCAAACACTAACACCTATTCACCATTACCATCTCAAGTCTTGCGGATCCCATACTAGTCAATTCACTCGAGACTAGTGACACCTCGAGTGCAATAAACACACACACTATAACACTCGCCTACGCTCTTCCTTGGGATGATTGATACATCTCAACCATATCTATAATTTTTTAATTATTTCATGCTATTATATTATCACTTTTATATACTTTTTGTAGCAATTTATATTATTTTTATGGACTAACCTATTAATTTAGTGCTGAGTTTCTATTGTCTGATTGTTTTTGGTTTCACAGGAAATCAATATCTACGGAGGTCAAAATAAGTTGTCGATTTAATACGTTTTTTGGGGGCAACAAGAAACACACTAAGCTTCGGGACACCTCGAGACGAGTTGCCAAGGCCCACACAGGTGCCCTACGCGGCCTAGGGGCGCGCCACCTGCCCGTGTGGGCCCCCCTACACCGCCTTAACCTGATTCCACCTCCATAAATCCTTATAAATACTGAAACTATTTGTCATGATTCCAGAAGAATTTATCGCCATCACAAACTCCTATTACACGAAGATCCCATTTGGAGGCCTTTTTTGAAGCTCCACCAGAGGGGGAAGCCATTGTCGGAGTCTTCTTCATCAACCTTGCTGCCTCCATGATGATATGTGAGTAGTTCCATCAGGACCTATGGGTCCATAGTAGTAGCTAGATCACACACTCTCTCTCTATTTGGATCTTTAACATCATGTTCCCATGAGCTTTCTCACATGTTCAGGATCAATTTGATGTAATCGGTGGTGTGTTTGTTGGGACATGATGAATTGTCATTTTATGATCAGATTGTTCATTGAAATCAATTGAATTTTTCAAGGTTTTATTTGTTGTATAATTAAATAGCTTTGCATGCTCATGGATCTACCTGTCTTCTTTGGCCAAGTTCGATGGGATTTTCTTTAGAGGGGGTGGTGCTTTGTAGTGGGTTCAAACTTGCAGTGATCTAGCCCAGTGACAATAAGGGCCAAGACACGTATTGTATTGTTTCCACAAGGGTAAAACGATAGTGTTTCGTCATATTGATTGACTTCTTCCTATCTACATTATGTCATCTTGGTTACTTGGTACTCTGTTTCTTGTAAACTTAATACCTGAGACGCATGCTGGATAGCAGTTTTGGGGTGTAACATTAGTAGTAGCTGTAGTTGGATCAACGATCTACTTATCATGTAATTAATGCTATATGAGATTATACCATGAAGATCATAGTCATAAATATTGTAATATTTTCAATTGGCCAACTGTAATTTGTTTACCATGCTACTTGTTGTTTTCGAGAGAGATGTCACTAGTGAACCTATGGCCCTTGGGGTTTATTTTCCATTGCTTAATTTTTCTACACAATTGCCACTATTTTGCTGTTTTACCCTTTCCTACTATATATCTCTATCACTTGTGTTTTACCTTGTAACTAGCAAGAAAAGGGGCTTGAAAACCCTCTTGTTGTGCTGGGGACAAGTGTTGTTTGTGTCTTGTGTGCAGGTACTATTGACCTGTGCACCTTAGAAGCTCCTACTGGTTCGATAAACCATGGTTCTTAACTGGGGGAACTTGCTACTTGTTGCTTCACCCTTACTCTTGGGGGAATCCTAACGAATCATGTGGGAGTAACAACGATATATAAACTAAGATAGTACTTCACAGGAATTGTGCTTCAACTAGTCGTGTGCACTTGCAAGACACCAACAATGTGTGGGGATCTTTCAATATACCTAAAAAGTTGATTCCCGGTACCTTTGTTTCTCTCAACATGCACACATCTCACTCACCACACATTTCTTTTTCCAGCACATACAAGCCCTCTACATCATCAAGCCCAAGCGAGCCCTCCACATCATTAGTTTTTTTTAATTTGTTGTGTAGTCAACCTCCAATTATTGATAGGTCTAATACAATTTATATATGACAAGAATGAGGAGAATTATTATTCTCTATATTCTCGATTTATTCCCAACAAAGTTATTTCTATAAATTCATCCAACAAGGCGCGGGGCAACATGCAACTATGCATTCTACTTATCTTCAATAAATATTTTACAACTACACAATGTATTTTCGTTTTCAATTCTCATATACCTGGTTATGGGATATCTCATTAGCTTTGCAATACCCAACTCTTTATAATATTGTGGAATGGATAAACACATCGGTTGCTTTTGGCCTTTGGGTGAGGCCTTTGAATTTTTAGTCACGAACCGGTGATAAATGGACTGTGTTGCTTCATTTAGTATGAAGGTTCATGACTGTCAACCTAATGCAAGCACCTGATGCATAACGATGGTCGATGGAGGTTGAATACTAACTGTGTTTTCATTGTCATATCCCGTATGCTGATCTTATAACACCGAAGATGTCCTCCATAGACAAACATATCTGGGAGACTAAAGTTCGGTTTAAAATCAAGATCTTATCTGTGGTTTGTGAAGAGAGGGGTTATTCTCATAAAAGATAATACAAGGAAACATAACTAGCAGGGATGGGAAAAACAACTTGCTTTTGTGACCAAGAGGAAACAATTCATCATATTTTGCTCTTCGTGCCCATTTGGCTCTTTACTTTGGAGTATGGTCCATGTACCTTTTAATTTACCACCACCTACTAGTATTACAAATTTGTTCGGAAACTGATTGGTTGGAGTTAACCCCAAAACTAAAGGACATATTCAAGTTGGAGTATGTGCCTTATCACAGGCAACTTAGAATTCACGGAACGACCGTTTTTCTAATAGAATAACCCTTCCAAACATTTTTGCAGGTAATTTTCAGGGCTACAACTTGGATCAATACGGGTCCTCACTGCACCGCATGGACATTCAGAATTATATGAACTTTGGGTGCAACCGATGAAAGACGGTCGGACATGATTCGTTCAACCGGTTTTAGCTGGTGTGTCAATAATTGGTGTGTCAGTAATAGGATATGTGTTTGGGTCATGCATTTCTATATTATGGTCCGGTTGTGGTCATATATTTTACTTCTTTCGTTGCAATTGATGGATGCTAAACTTCTAATAAAATGATTATGTGCATCACAATGGTGTAGAGGTCGGGGTCAATCCCCGTTTTCAACAAAAAGTCGGAACATTTCTTCAAATCACGGTAACAATGCTAGTTATGTATTTTACCCTGTTATATAAATTTCCTTTTCATCTAGAAGAGTTATCTACTAGTGATTAGTGGTGGATACTTTTGCGGACAACACTTGGTGAAGGCAATCTACTGCATAGGTAGATGCGTAGAAGAATGAAAGTTATTCGGGGCGATGTTTTCAGTAGTTGGTGAGCTTATCTGGATTCGGGTGATGCAGCAAGTACTTCGTGCTTGATGTTACCTGAAGCATCAAGCGTCCATCCATTAACTGGAGAAAAAGCTCACGCGGAGGGATGATGATAATAAGCTAAGCATGACAAAAGGATCTGGTTCTGTTCACACATGGGAAAAGGCACAAAGAATGATACCTCATTGCACCTAACTGCACCGCGAAAGCAAAACCCTATTTAGTGCAGGATATTCTCAAGATGTTTTTCTTTTCTTGTAAACGCTATATACAGTAGAAAGTAGTAGAAATCATTTCCTCTGCCAAACCTTTCTCACTAAAATGAACCTGGAAAGAGCAGGAGCACTGCAATTCTATTAGAAGAAAGAGAATATCCCCCATTTATCAAGGAAAAACAGGACGAACACTAGTCGAGATTATCTCATTCTCTTGTCTTGATGGATCAGCTTTCTGCGCTGCACCAGACTTGCTCGATTTTCCTTGATGTAATCTCACTAGACTTGATGTAGATTGACGAAAAAAGCAGTACATATAGGCTCTAGGCTGGGCACCATTAGCAGGAAAACGTTCCCTTGCACTACTCAACAATGTGCTGAATTGGACAGTACTGAATCTACACATCATCTGAAAGGGGCTTTGCAATCACAGGAAAGTAGAGTTTCAGTTGCCCTCAACTTGCCCTATCGAATGGTTTCTAATAATTTGACTTCCTTAGTACTTTCCCGTTTCAATTTCACCTCGTGGCTTGAAATGTGTATATAATTCGACATAGGTGATCATGGAGTCCATAGACATAGAGCCAGCTCTTCCTCCTCTGCCATCCATGGCTTCTGGCTTTGCTCCTGACATCTGGCAGTGGATCAGGAGCCTCCCCGGGCAATGGAGGGCAGACGAATCCCACTCTCTCCAGATATGCAGTTCTCCATCCACAAACCAATCCCTCAACCTCGTAGTCACCAGACAATCTGAGGAAACCCATCCCTTCAGTTTGTCTTTCTCCATCTGTGACGGGTCCCGTGACCACGATCCAGTCTCGCTCTGGAGCTCCCATTATTCCAAGCTGAAACCTGCGAACACCACAGACGTTGCGGCCCAGTTCTTGCTCGAGATCGTCTGCGGGGTGCTCAGGTACGGGCCTTACTCTAGCAGCAGGGCCATCTTCAGGCTACCGGCCGTGCATGTGTCCGAAGGTTCGGGCAAGATCCTCAGCCTGTCCGTCCTGGCCCTGGCGTTCCTGGTCTGCATCTACGAGGCCCCGTCCACGCCCCGGCGGGAGTTCATCGGCGCGATCACCGCACGGCTGACGCGCGACGAGATGCGCCACGCAGCGAGGGAGCTTATGCTGGCCCTCGGGTCCGACCTGGAGGAGCAGTGGATGCGGTCGCTGAATCTGGGCGTCACCAACTGGGCCTTGGAGGCTCTCCGGTCAGGCGCCGGCACGTCGTCCCCGCTGCGTTTCGCGGTGTTCTCCTATGCTCTGTCGGCGAGCAGGCTATGGAAGGTCCAGCTGTACTGCCCAGTCGTGGCCATGACCATGGAGAACCACCCGTCCCATCACCACCAGCAGCAGCAGCAGCACCAGCTGGTCAAAGACGAGAGACTGCTCTTCTCGCTCAACTACCAGCAGCTCGAGAGCGTCATCCAGTTCACGTACAGAGTCGCGTTCCAGGAGAACTGGATCGACGTCGCCGTCAACGTCGACAACATACGGTCGATCCGCGCAACTCAATTCACCATGCATTAATCAAGAACTGCACTAAATGATTTACTGATCTGCCTTTTGCATGCAGGTGCGACGTGATACAGCTGGTGTCCGAGACTCTCATGGCGAGGCAAGGCCACGGCTCCGACGAGAAGCACTTCCCGTCGCGCATATCGCTGCAGCTCACGCCCATGGCGCAGTCGGACATCCTCTCGCTCTCCGTGAGCAGGTCCACGGACAACCCCGTCCAGGAGGTCGGCACCGACAAGGGCATCGACACGACGCTCGCCGCCGCACCGGCGTCGATCGGCATCAGCGTGTCGGCGCACGAGACGGTGACCAGGACCATGAAGCCCTGGAAGTTCGAGCACTCGGTGCACGGTAACACGGCGTCACTGAACTGGTTCCTCCACGGCAGCGGCGGCGGGGGCAGGGAGGTCTTCTCCAGCGACCCGCCCAAGCTGGAGCTCTTCCAGCCGAGGTCCTGGTTCAGGAACCGGTACACCAGCCCCAGCAGGCCCTTCACCAGAAGCGGAGGAGTCATCTTTGCCGGCGACGAGTACGGGGAGGGCGTGTGCTGGAGGATGTGCGCGGCCGCAGCCGGCAAGACCATGGAGTGGGAGATCAAGGGCAGGATATGGGTCACCTACTGGCCAAACAAGAAGAGGACGCTGCATACGGAGACCAGGAGGCTCGAGTTCAGAGAGCTGCTGCATCTCACCATTGGAGAGTAGTGGAAATAATAAAACTATGGAGATCTCCTACTGATAAAATGGTCGCCGTCAGGAATATTTACTGATCATATGCAAACAATAAATAAATAAATATGTTATTTCACAATCATGGTTATAATACGCTAGCACTCGACTTAGAAGTGAAAAGTATTAAAGCAGTAAAGGATTACACCAGAGACTCACATTGTGACCTGAAGATGAACCCATAGCTCACTTATTCATTTCTACTGGACTAATGAAAAACATGATATAGAGTCAGCAACATTCAATTAAGGGATTTGGCTGTTCAAAAAAAAGTTAAGGGTTTTGGACTTTTTTTTAGATAAGGGAGAGCTTCATTTATATCAATAAAATTGGGTTACAATCAGAAGCAACAACCTGCTTCAAGGCATGTGGCACATCAGCTGAAAGAAATCTCCATTCACTCTAGTATATGCAGCAAGCTCATGCGCGGCCACATTGCTCTCCCTCTGGACTTTGGAAACAGAACAAGCTCCAAACTCCTTGATCATATCCTTAGAATTCTCATAGCAAGCCCACCAGCTGGTCCTGCTAGCATTAATATCATTCACAGCGGCCACTACAGCGTTACGGTCGGTCTCCATCTGCACTATGTTTAAATCCAGCTTATGAGCCTGGTTAAGACCAAAAGATAGGGCATGGGCTTCAGCTTCCTTAGCATCTGAGCATCCACGAAAATGACAACCCGCAGAGAAGACAATTTCACCAAAACTATCACTGCCAACCGCTCGTAGCGCAGCCAAACCCGTGGTTGCAATGAAAGAAGCGTCGACATTGATCTTTATGTGATTCTCGGGCGGTTTAGTCCAGTCAACCCCATCAACATGGCGATGCAAGCTAGTATACTGCGTATTAACTACATGAAGCTTCTGCTTCCCCTTAACATCACTTGTAATCGGATTTGTAGAGGATAAACACTCCCAGTAATTTCTCAAGAACATCACTGAGTCTCGTATAGTAGCCTCACCTTTGTTGTGAACAACGTCATCTCTCAGGTGCCAAGCCCTCCATAGAACCAACATCCTTCATCTCACCAGAGCAACTATTTTCTTTTCCTGTCGCCAGGCTTCTACCAAGCCTTCTGGTTCCCGAGGCAAGCCTACAGCCAGGCTTCCCACGGAGAGGCCGCCCCGAAAAGTAAAATTGAGCGGTTCCGTGATGTACCGGCAGATCTTGAGCTGCTCGTTGCGGTCTGAAGATTAGTGCAACACTATGCAGTATTAAAAGCGAAGCATTGTGTTTCGAGAATACATAGCTATACAAAATGCAAACAGGGTACACGGGTCCCGTCGAAGTCACCTTTTGGTCAGATGACACAGGGTCTTGCATGCATGTGCTATCCATTCCCTCTCCTCTCTCTCAAACTAATTCATATCTTTATTTCACCTTTGCTAACTTAAAATCATTCATATCAGTTAACCAAACTTCTGATTTCAAAACTTTTTATATATTTGAACTCATGTCGCAAAGACCTTTAAAACAAGACCGATTTTGGATACATTTTAAATAAGTTAAAATTCATGAAACACATTTCACATATTTCACCCACTTTAAATCTTATGGATAAGATGATTTCAATCAGTTTCACAAGTTCACATTTCAGTTTCGTATTGTTTTTCACATTCAGAACTTACATTTCACTTTTTACCGGCTTGCTTCAGATAAATCAAATATACTTCAATTGCACAATTTTGAAAGAACATATATCATTGTTTTATAATAAACCATTTCACATTTGGAAACGATCGGTTTCACAAGTTGACATTTC
Organism: Triticum dicoccoides; assembly: GCF_002162155.2. Taxonomy (NCBI): domain Eukaryota; kingdom Viridiplantae; phylum Streptophyta; class Magnoliopsida; order Poales; family Poaceae; genus Triticum; species Triticum dicoccoides. The sequence goes on from NC_041386.1 coordinate 99,832,971, forward strand.
AGTTCATATTATTTTTCACTTTCAGTTCATACTGTTTTTCACTTTCAGAACCTACATTTTACTTTTCACTAGCTTGTTTTACAATAATCACATATATTATAATTGCACATTTTTAAAAATAACATGTTTCACATTCTTGAAATAAATTTTTGCACATTTTGAAATAATCAGTTCCACAAATTAAAGTTTTAGTTTCATATTGTTTTCACTTTCAGAACATGAATTTCACTTTCCATGGGCTTGTTACATAAAAAACACATATATTTCAATTGCACATGTTTGAAATAACATGTTTCACTCTTCTGAAATAAACTGTTAAACATATGGAAATAATCAGTTTCACAAGTTAACATTTCGGTTTCATATTATTTTTCACTTTTAGAACATACATTTCACTTTTCCTGGCTTGTTTCACAAAAAAAACATCTATTTCAATTGCACGTTTATGAAATAACTTATTTTACTCCTTTGAAATAAAAATGTTACACACCTTCAAATAATTAATTTCATAAGTTGTCATTTGAGTTAAATAGGTTTATGTGAAAAATGTTATTTTCACATATTTCTAGTGAAATAGGTTTGTTTTAGATTTTTCTAGTGAAATGGATTTATTTCACATATGAAATGTGAAACGTCAAGAATTAAATGTGTTTGAAATATAACCAAAATTAGTCTAATTTTAAAGTTCTTGACGCCAGGGGTCCAAATATATAAAAAAAATAAAAAACGAGTCTATAGTTTAAAAGATATGGTTGATTTAAATTCTTTAAGAGGAAATAAAGTCTATGGATTTGTTTTGTGTGTGGAGTGAGAGGAAAAACTTGCATGTGTATCGTCTCCGACAAAAGGTGTACTTCGGGGTCCATTATGCTGCCATTGGTTTGACTAAAAAAATACAAGAAATATACTAGTGCCATACATTTAGGTGGGCCATACAGTTTTACGAATCTCAGAACAAGTGGATGGCCCCGGATCTACCGTAATCACGGAACCGCGTAATATGACTTTGCATAGGTCACCCCTGGTGTATTGCACCGTTAATAGCCTAGAGCGTGCCTTAAGTTGGAGCTTTTTTATATTCGGAAATGAGGGCAATGTGTGGCTGAATTTTGTGTTTGCGGTAACAGTCGGCATGCCACAACACCTCCATGCTTCTTTTGGGATGCCCAATTTTTTTTGCCAACTTTATATTTTGTCCAGTTGTTGAAAGTTGTTTTTTTACCCCAAAAGCCCTAAAAATGGAGATACTCTTACAAATGCCATGGTCGGAGCAAACTTCTTTGGGACCCGCGGCATGTCCCTTAAAATACATAAACCTCAGCATGTGATAGCCTGGTAATGCCCATGTCTACGAGGATTTTTATCAGATATCAGATGACAGGTTTTAATAGCAGACACATATCAGTTTTTTAAATGTGATTTATTCTAAGAGCTACTCACATGGCGGTTTTCAGTAGCACTAACCCTAGTTTAGCAGGTTTCTTATCAATACTCACATGGCATTTTTAGCAGCACTTATATGATTTTTTTTTTGTTATAAATTGGTAGTGTGTAGTCTTGCATGGCATTTCCTCCCTGTTTTATTGTTATTTTTTAGCGGGGCTTTGCATGGACTGTTTGGCATGTTAGTTATCAGTGATTTAGGATGACATTTTTCAGCAGTAATCACATGGCATTTTTACTACTACTCACTTGGCATTTTCAGCAGTTTTCACGTGGCAGATTTTTAGTGGGTCTACCATGGCTTTGGCTTGTTAGGTGTATCTACAATGGCATTTTTTAGCAGCAATCACATGGCAAATTTATTACTTTTCATTTGGTATTCTCATCAACTTTAAGGTGGCAGTTTTTATAATTGGACACGATGCATTTTTATAGTTAGTTCACTGCGGCAGGTTTTTTTTAAAAAAATTGAATGCTTTTTGTACAACCAGTCATGATAGTTCTAGTGGATATGGCATGGTACTTTTTTCCCTGTTTTTCTTGGCATTTTTAGTGGGGTTTTGCATGGACTACTTGGCATGTTAGTTTTTAGTGGATTCATGATGGCATTTTTGAGAAGTAATCACATGGCACTTTTACTACTACCCACTTAGGATTTTCGTCAGCTTTCAGGTGGCAATTTTTTTCTGTAAATATTGTTGATTTTTACACATCCTGTCACGGGGCTTTAGTAGTTAGTTTGGTTCGCTTCCGCGCTTGAAAATGCCTGGCCTAGAGCCTCCCTGGATGCTACCTGGTCTTTGTTTGGTTGAAGGCCTGAAAATATTGGAGCAAGCCTGGTCTAGACTGCCCAGGCAAATAATTAGCCTGTCAGGCGTCCCTTTTGGGTTGCGTGGATGAGACGGCATGACTAGCCTGGTACTAATCCAGCTGTTTGCATGCAGGTTTGGGGCAGGTTATCAGTCTTTTGCAATTTTTTAATCCCCTAATGACCTCTCAGGCTCAGGTCACGTTCCAAACAGCAATCGAGCGAGGCTGCCTCGCCAGGCTAGAAATATCAAAACCTCAGGCCCAAGCCAGGCAGAACTTTCACCCAGGCACATGGCCCAGGCCAGCAACCAAACTGACCCTAGTTCTTATGGCATGGCATTTTTTCACATGTTTTTTTCGAACCACGATGTAGTATGGGTTTCTTCCACTTGTCTTTTAAGATGGCAATTATCTTATACTACGATTTGTAAACCACAAGTTTTCTTGATCGGGTAGGCAGTGTTTTGCACATGGGCTTGGGGGTGGGGGTGGGGCTGGTGGTGGGGAGGGGATGAGAAGAGCTGGTAGTTCAGATCTTGCCTCAATTTCTCTTGGATGATGCTTGAACCAGCGCCTCCTTGCTTTCCCATGGTAGTTTTTCCTGGTCGAATTCGATGGAGGCGATGGGGTGATGGAGGAAAGGGGAGTGTGGTGGAGACAGAGGCGATGGAAGCGACGGGATGGTACGGGAGGGGTTTAATAGGGTTTTCTAACAGTCTGGGCCAGGAGTTGGGAGCGGAGAATGTTTTGCGTGGGTGGGAGGTTGTGGCATGGGGGTTTCTGCTCACGTGGATGTTCGCTTGGATTTGTTACTGGGGCGAATGATTTCGTTAGCTGACTCCTCCCAAGACGGTTGTTTTGTTCGTTGGATGTACGGTAGTCATATATTGGCGTTCAAAAAAAGTCTGAATCTTCGTGTAAAATCCAACATTGTAGGAGCTAGGTGGCACATAGTTATTTTCTCATCTAGGTGAGAGCTACTCACAGTTTAAAAAAAAATACTCACTTCGTCTGATGAAGAGTGTATGTTTGGCTTTAAAATTTATTCACAAAAGAGTGTATTTATATCTTCTCAATGCATTTTAAAGTAGAAAAAAAATGTTTCTCTCTCATCTTACGATAATCAAGACCAATAACATTCCCGTAGAGGGTTGGATAATTAAAAAAAAAGATGGTGACACATTTTCAATGTATTTTTTATTTCATTTCATAATTTATTCTAAAATTTCTATATGTACAATTTTTCATCGGACGAAGGGAGTAAATATCGGTGCATTTTTTCCAGAAAAAGCATCAGCGCAAATCAACTGCAGAGTCTTTTTTCTTTTGAGCGGTTCTCTACTGCAGAGTCGAAAAGCTGCTGGTGTCTTCTCCACGAGACCGGACCAAACCAAATCCGGCCCAAACGACGAACACGATCTAGTGGCCTCGAGTCTTCACGGGAAGACGAGAGAATTCTCTAGAAGATTGGCTTTCTCCTTTCTCCATACAATCCCCAGCCCTCTATAAATTCTCCCATCCCGATCGACAGAAACCCAAGAAAGTCTGAAGAAAGCACCGATCAAAAGAGCTACCACAAATCAATCGCTCACCCTTCCGCTTCCAACACTAATCAAATCGTCGATTCCTTCCACCAGCAGCTCGAATCCCCATCAACAATGTCGCTGATCCGCCGCAGCAACGTGTTCGACCCCTTCTCCCTCGACTTCTTCGACCCTTTTGACGGCTTCCCCTTCGGCTCCGGCAGCAGCAACAGCGGCGGCAGCCTCGTCCCGCGCACCTCCTCCGACACGGCGGCCTTCGCGGGCGCGCGCATCGACTGGAAGGAGACGCCCGAGGCGCACGTGTTCAAGGCGGACGTCCCCGGGCTGAAGAAGGAGGAGGTGAAGGTGGAGGTGGAGGACGGCAACATCCTCCAGATCAGCGGCGAGCGGAACAAGGAGCAGGAGGAGAAGACCGACACCTGGCACAGGGTGGAGCGCAGCAGCGGCAAGTTCCTCCGCAGGTTCCGGCTCCCGGAGAACGCCAAGGCGGAGCAGGTGAAGGCGTCGATGGAGAACGGCGTGCTCACCGTCACCGTGCCCAAGGAGGAGGCCAAGAAGCCCGACGTCAAGTCCATCCAGATCTCCGGCTAGGCGTCTGCGTGCTCGCTGCGCGATGAGGTGGACTGCAGAGCAGAGGTGTGGAGTTTCGCCCCGGTGGTAGTGATGAAATTAAAAAAAAACAGAGTCCGGCTGTCCGTGCGTGCGCTGTGTGTCTAGTACTCTAGCGTTGTGTGCGAATAAATCTCGTCTGTGTTTCGAGTCCAGTTTGCTCATCCATCTGTATTTCATCAGCAACTGAGTAAATCCATTAGTATATTCTCTGCTAATTTTTGAGTGGCCGTGCGGATCATAGAACGTTCCTAACCCTCACACAAGCAATTTCAACTCAATTTAAGCGCTAAAAATTACAATCACGCTCATTTTAGTCGGAATAAACGCTAGTCTCTTTTGTCTTCCGGTCGCTCAAGTGCCAGGAATTCGTGGAGGAGGGGGCGAGGAGCTTAAGCCGGGCGCCTCCGTGTCTTGTCGGCCACGGTTTTGCCCAAGCCAACGAAGGATCCTTAATGTTCGACCCGGGTTAAGCTCCTCGGGTCGGCGTAAAAAATATTGCCCGATTTGACCCGCAATGTTCGACCCGGGTTATGCCATAAAGTCGGGCTGGCTATGCCATAAAGTCGGGCTGGCGTGGAAAATGATGTCCGATTAGACCCTGTAATGTGCAAAATCACATCTCAACCTGCAAATAGGCAGGTTTTCAAAAGCGGTTGACGGAAGGAACATTTCAGTCCGCGCCTTTTCCTCACCTCTTTCGATTCGTCATTGATTCCGCCCCTTGTCACTGGTTATTCCAGCCAAATCTACGGGCGAAATTGCGTCGCGGGACGCCCCTACCCTCTTCCACCGAGCCGCTACACCAGCCCCTCCGGATCCGCCGATCCAAGCCACCCCTAGTTGCCAAAATGTGTATGTTATACAAGATTTCAATACGTGTACTAAATACATCTTTAGCATATTTACTAATTCTCATTCACTCCCTCCGTCCCACAATAAAGTCTCATCTAACTCCTACACAACTTCACTGTAAAAAAAAAGAAAAAACTCATACACTACTTGATTAACCAAAAAAAACTATGAATCTTCGTGTAAAACCCAACGGTGTATGAGCTAGACGAGACATAGTTAATCTTATTTAGATGAGAGCTAGCTACATTTTTTAAAATAAGGATCCGTGCATTTTTCCTAAAAAAGAAAAACAATCAACGCAAATCTAATGCATAGTTCAGAAGGTGTTGGTGTCTTCTCTATGATACGCGACCAACCCAATTATGTCCCAACCGACGAACACAGTCCAGTGACCTCAGGTCTTCACGGGAAGACGAGAGAAATCTCCAGAAGCGTGCTTTCTCCTTCTCCGCTGTGTCATCCCTAACTCTTTATAAATTCTTTCCCATGCCGCTCGACAGAAACCCAAGGATATATCTTAAAAAAGCACTGATCAAAGAGCTCCCAGAAATCAATCGATCACCCTTCCGCTTCCAACACCAGCCAAATCGTCGATCGTCGATTCCTTCCACCAGCATCTCAAATCCTCACCGATATGACCGACAATGTCGCCGATCCGCCGCAGCAACATGTTTGAACCCTTCTCCCTTGACTTCTTCGACCCCTTCGACGGCTTCCCTTTCGACTCCGACAGCAACAGCAGCGGCAGCCTCGTCCCGCGCACCTCCTCTGACACGGCGGCCTTCACGGGCGCGTGCATCGACTGAAAGGAAGCGCCCGAGGCGCACGTGTTCAAGGCGGATGTGCCGGGGCTGAAGAAGGAGGGGGTGAAGGTGGAGGTGGAGGACGACAACATCATCCAGATCAGCGGCGAGCGGAACAAGGAGCAGAAGGAGAAGACTGACACCTGGCACAGGGTGGAGCGCAGCAGCGGCAAGTTCCTCCATAGGTTCAGGCCTAGGGTATTAAGTGTTGGCAGTTTTGGACTTCCTTACATCCATCTGTTTTACTTGGGCTATTTTGCTACTTCCTAGCGGTAGTACCGCTCATGGGAGCAGTAGTACCGCTTAGGCGGTACTTCCACTGACCAGTATCGCTTCCACTTTTGCTTATTTTTATGCTTCTGTTGCCCGATTTGTTTGAGCGGTAGTACTGATACGTCTTCAACGTATATATAATTTTTTATTGTTTCATGTTATTATATTATTTATCTTGGATGTTTTATATGCATTTATATGTTATTTTATATTATTTTTGGGACTAACCAATTAACCTAGAGCCCAGTGCCAGTTTTAGTTTTTTTTCTTTTTATTTTTGAGTCTTGCAGAAAAGGAATATCAAACGATGTCCAAACAAACTGAAAATTTACGGTGAAGCCCCCGAAACACAAGAGTTGGGCCAGAAGAGTCCCGAGTCAAAGACAAGGGTGGAGGGCGTGCCCACACCCCCTAGGGCGACCCCTGCCTGGTAGCTTCCTCGTGGACCACCCTGACTTGAAAATGAAGCAAAAATTCCTATAAATCTAGAAACCCCCAGAAAGAAACCTAGATCGGGAGTTTCGCCGCCGCAAGCCTCTGTAGCCACGAAAAACCAATCGGGAGCCCATTTCGGCACCCTGTCGGAGGGGGAAACCATCATCGGAGGCCATCTTCATCATCCCAGTGCTCTCCATGATGAGGAGGGAGTAGTTCACCCTCGGGGCTGAGGATATGTACCAGTAGCTAGCTATGTGTTTGATCCCTCTCTCGCGTGTTCTTGATTTGGCACGATCTTGATGTACTGCGAGCTTTGTTACTATAGTTGGATCATATGGTGTTTCCCCCTCTATCTTCTTGTGATGAATTGAGTTTTACCTTTGAGGTTTCACTATTATCGGATTGAATACTATTATGGATTTGAGAGCACTTGATGTATGTCTTGCGTGGGATACCCGTGGTGACAAATGGGGTGTTCTATTGATTCACTTGATGTATGTTTTGGCACTCAACTCGCGGATTCCCGATGTGACAATGGGGTAATCTATGCATAGGGGTTGATGCACGTTTTCGTCCTTGTTTCTCCGTTAGGAATCTTGGGGCATTATTTGAGGTTCTTTGTGTTGGAATGAATATTATGAATTTGAAGTTGTTTGATGTATGTCTTGCGTGGGATTCCCGAGGTGACATTGAAGTATCTAGGTGACATTAGGGTTGATTGATGTGTATCATATGGTGTTATTTACTACGAACTCTAGGGTTGTTTGTGGCACTTATAGGAAACTCAATGGATTGATCGAAAAGAATAACTTTGAGGTGGTTTCGTACCTTACAAGCAATTTCATCTTATATTCTCCGTGATAGGAACTTTGGAGTGAATTTTGTCACACGTTGAGGGATTGTCATATGATCCAATTATGTTATCATTGTTGAGAGAACTTTGCATTAGTGAAAGCATGAACCCTAGGCCTTGTTTCCGAGCATTGCAATACCGTTTGTGCTCACTTTTCACTAGTATAGCGAGCTCCTAAACAAACGGTTTAAAACCTCTTTCCGCGACGACATCTAGAACCGTCGCCAAGTGAGTGTGGGCGATAGGGGGGGTCCTTCCCACACGACCCAGAAACCGTCGAAGATATGCCCTCCTGGCACACACGTTCGGCAAAATGAGGTCGTGTGCGACTGGCGAGCGCTCAAATACGGAAATATGTACAGTAGAGCTAAAAATATAATTATACGGCGAAATTGTTTCCGGTCACAAGTACATCCCACACAGTCCGTCCCTGCTAAACGTTTCCGTTCATATGTACATCCGACACAGTCGCTCGAAGGAAAACATTTCCGTTCACTGGTACATCACACACAATTTTTCCGATTAAATCGCTTGCGTTATTGAATATATCACACACAGTCCGTGGAAGAAATTGTGTGGCAAAGGTTGTCCATCACACATAGTTTTCATGTGGTAAACGTTTGCGCAAGGTGGCCTAACGCAAATAGTTTTCAAGAAAAAGTCATGTGTGATTGTTCATTGATTCAACACGGTTTATTCTTATAAACTGTGTGCGTTGCCTGAGGTCATCGCCCACGGTATTTTTTTAACAACCGTTTGCAATAGAAAAACCCAATTAGCAGGCTAATTATCTGATTATTCATACTGAATTTATTAATCTAATTGACAGTTCATATTAAGCACACAATATATTTCATTTTCATAATTAAAATACATCAGAGTACAACATTATATAGCTTCAGCACTCAGCTACGCCATTACATAACTACACCAGGACCAAGTTTCACATGCAACATCTATAACCTTTCGAAATTAGCATTATAGACGGTACATAGACAGATGTATCTCATCTGAAAAACTGCTGAAGCAGAAGGCGAATATTGAGCCTTCATTGATGTTGAAGGTCTTTGTAATTTTAAGCCAGTGCCTGTGGATGATTGACCATCCATCCTTCGTCCTCTTCAGGAATACTTCAATATTGAACCGTGGGTGTTGTATGAATACATTCCTCGCCTCCTGATCATACATGTGGTTTGAGAGGTAATCATCAGTGAACTGCTTTGGAAAGGCCTGAAAACAAGGATGTGCATAAATATCTTCACTATATTGGAAATGGGGCAAATGAATAAAAAAAACAAGGTATAATAGTTAATATCATCCTGTAGTGAACTGATGTCTTCTTCATTGTGCAGACAAAGATCTTGTTGTTTTTTATCGCTAATTTCTTTATTCTAACAATCTTTTTGAGTTTCTTGACTAGACTGATATTCATGGAAAACTCATTTTCCCATATGCAAAAAGGGTCGAACAGTGGGTCAAAACCTCTGACAGCAGGACCTACATGTGCAAGGCCAAATTGTTAAAAACCTAAATATTAGAATGGTTCCTGCAATTGCACAATAATGTGCTATTAGACAACGGACCATGCACGTGCTAACCTTGATTGTAAACCTCAGTGCTTGCCATTGTTTCCCTGCAACACATATAAGGTAGTTAGTCATCAGGTTAAGTAAGGGTTCACATGCTATCAGTAAAATATGTTGACGAAAAATAATCACATTGCAGATTCATCAGATTAATTTAAGCCACAGGGAAAACTCATTTATCCAAACCAAGCATGATTAAGAATTAGGAAATATATCACTTGTATATGTTTCTCATGTATTAAATGCAGCCAAATTTGATATATTCCTCACATGCACAATAATACAAAATTTTACCCACGACAATTAGACATCGCATTGCAGAATTGAACCAAGAAGTTAACTAAACACCACAACAAATGAACCAAACATTAACTAAGCACCACATTGCACAATATAACATACTCCTAATAGAAGATTAGATAATTAACCAAACAGTTAACTACAGCCAATTGTAGCAATTGTATTTGTTTCTCACGTATTTACTATAGCCAAATTTAATTTATTCCTCGCATGGTATACAATAACAGAATGCACCTACAATTTTGTAAAGATAAATTTGATTTATTTCTCACATGGAAGACAATACAAAATTGTAGCCTGAAGAATTGAACATCACATTTGTAGAATTGAACCAAACAGTTAACTGAAGACGACAACTAATTAACAAAACAGTTAATAAGTGAGCACCACACTGCACGACGTATAGAACATATACACTGGAGCAACAGATTGCATGGTAAAATTAGATAGCACAATTCACTAGAATTTGTGAAGGAAAGGCAGGAGCAGCACACGCAACGGGTAATCCGAGCATGCATAACTGGCGTAGCTAGCAAATGGCAAGGTGCTCCTTCAAGATCTGGGGGTCGGCACAAATGGCAGCCATCGCGACCTCATCCGCTCGTGCGGTCGTGATTTGCTTCTCCGCTGCCAAATGCTCCTTGAGGTCCTGGCTATACTGCGTGCACCATGGCTTAGGCCGGCGCTTATTTGGTGGAGGGATCGGTGATTTGGGTGGAAGGTGTCGCGCTCGCGCCGGCGTTAGGGGCATGTGGGATGTGGAAGGAGGAGGAGGATCGGGGTCGGGTGTGGATTACTTGCCTGGATAGGCGAGGCCGAGGAGCGTGAAGGAGGGTCGCCGGCGAGGAGGCGGCGACGCTACAAGCAAGGAGTGAAGTTTTCAACTTGGAAAGGAAGGCGAAAAGAGGGGAAATGTGGCTTTTGGTAGGGGGGAGGTAGATATTTCCGCGGAAGCCAAAAATTTGGAATCGCTTCAGCCAAAAAACTGGCACGCAAAGTGTCATCGGACATGGTCCCTTATTTAGAACTGGCGCGCTGTGGACTGTAGCCGACGCACCTTCTCTCGTAAGCCATGGGCGTACTATACACCGACGGTGCTCCAAAATATTTTGTGCTGTATCTCACACGGTTGGTGATAATAAACTGTGTGTTATCTACTTGATTTATCATCTTGATCATCTGAATTACGTAATGGGGTCACAACTACAAAGGATGGTGTTTGAATTGTTAAAACTTATATCTGGAGTGAACATGCAACTATAGGTGTATCGTCAGAAAATTAGAATGATTCAGGGTTCGTTTGTACATTTTTATACATTAACTGGGTTTTCCAGGCATTTTATGTGCATAATTCAAATTTGAACTACATGCACATGCTCCAGTGCATATAAACTTATTGAAAAATTAAATATGTCTCCTTGGTTGCATGCTTAGGTCCCAGCAAGAAATGAGAATGAATTTTGAACACCCTGCCACCGTCACTCGGCCGCAAACATTAAGATGCTTGGTTTTTAAATTCTAGTAAATCCAAAACTCGTCTGAAATTCATGAAACTTGGCATGCTATCATGTAGCGGCATCAACATGCCGTGGTACAAATTTTGTCCTATTTGGGGTAGGTTTGGGTATAAGCTTCTCACAAACCAGAGCTTCTCACAACAAGTGTGATGGTTTCGATAGGGAACGTGCCACCTTTGGGGACGAAACGATATCCGTTGCCTCTTATTGCTTTCAAAAAATTTCTCGTGTCAACATAGAACAACAGGAGTGTTGTGTGAATTTTTGTGATTTTTCGGGGTTCGTTTGGACATTTTTATGCATTATCTGAGTTTTCAATGCATTTTATGTGCATAATTCAAATTTGAACTACATGCACATGCTCCAGTGCATATAAATTGGTTGAAAAATCAAATCTATGTCCTTGGGTGCATGCTTAGGTCCCATGCAAGAAATTGGAATGAATTTCAAACACCGGAGCACCGTTGATTGCCGGCAAAACATTGATATGCCTGGTTTTTAAATTCTAGTAAATCCAAAACTTGTCTAAAATTCATGAAACTTGGCATGCTATCATGGAGCGGCATCAACATACCGTGGTACAAATGTTATCCCATTTGGGGCAGGTTTGGGTATATGCTTCTCACAAATCGGAGCTTCTGACAACAAGCATGATGGTTTTCGGTAGGGAACGTCCCACCTTTGGGGACGAAACGATATCCATTGCCTCGTATTGCTTTCAATTTTTTTTCATGTCAACATAGAACAACAAGAGTGTTGTGCGACTTTTTGTGATTTTTCGGGGTTCATTTGGACATTTTTATGCATTAACTGAGTTTTTGATGCATTTTATGTGCATAATTCAAATTTGAACTACATGCACATGCTCCAGTGCATATAAATTGGTTGAAAAATCAAATATGTGTCCTTGGGTGCATGCTTAGGTCCCATGCAAGAAATGAGAATGAATTTTAAACACCGAGGAACCGTTTATTGCCCGCAAAACATTGAGATGCCTGGTTTTTAAATTCTAGTAAATCAAAACTCGTCTGAAATTCATGAAACTTGGCATGCTATCATGGAGCGGCGTCAACATGTCATGGTACAAATTTTGTCCCATTTGGGACAAGTTTGGGTATATGCTTCTCACAACAAGCATGATGTTTTTCGGTAGGCAACGTCCCACCTTTGGGAACAAAATGATATCCATTGCCTCTTATTGCTTTCAATTTTTTTCTCGTGTCAACATAGAATAATAGGAGTGTTGTCTGAATTTTCATGATTTTTCGGGGTTTGCTTGGACATTTTTATGCATTAACTGAGTTTTCAATGCATTTTATGTGCATAATTCAAATTTGAACTACATGCACATGCTCCAATGCATATAACTTGGTTTAAAAATCAAATATGTGTCCTTGGGTGCATGCTTAGGTCCCATGCAAGAAATGGGCATGAATTTCAAACACCTGGGCACCGTTGATTGCCGACAAAATATTGAGATGCCTGGTTTTTAAATTCTACTAAATTCAAAATTCTGTTAACCATTCATGTGATGCCACGTATCTTGGTTTTAATGGCTGTAGGAGATGTCGTGCGGACAGCTGCTTGACCTTGACTGAACAGGAGGCGTGCAAGCGCCCTCCGATGCACAGGCTGACCGAGAGGCGTGTAAGCTGTCCTCGAGTGTGCAGGCTCACCGGGAAGCGTGCGAGCTGTATGCTGCGTAGGCTCACTGGGAAGCGAGCCCTTTGATTTCCATGGCCGCCCGCCTTGCTCGCGTCCTCTCCATTAATGGCGCCCAAGCCACAGTTTAATTCACTTTTTAAATATAAAACATTCATTGCAAATGTTTTAACTAGAACACCCATATGCAAACCGACAGCTTCCCCAGGAAGCCAAGAGAAAATGTGCCGAGCATGATTTCTGTAGCTCTTGATCGCAAATGATTTAGATAGAACACCCGTATGCAAAGTGAGAGCAGCGCAAGATTTGTGCATCCCTTCAACGCAAACGGTTGTTCTGGATGACCCATGTGCAACCACGTACAAACAATTTGGTAAGAATTGCATCTGTCATACTGGGTATGTTGTCATTTGTCAAACTGGAAAGATTTACATTTGTTGATCTAGTAACGTTGCCATTTGTCAATCTTTGTAACACTGTGATTTGTCAAAATATGCAGCTAGAAATCATTAGCACTATGTAATTTTTGCAACTAAAATTCAGTAATTAAGCATAGATTTCATTCATACATTAAGCAGTCATTCTTAATTTATACAAATAGTTCAACTCGACAGCTGAACTGACCAAACTTCTCCCCAATTGTTGCCAACCACGTACAGAAATAGCTAGTTCAACTACATATACTAGCTAATTTTAAGTACGTTGTACAGTTCGACCACACATCTATAGTTAGATGAACTGAACAAAATAGCCCCTAAATACTACTACTACCACGGAGGGACTTTGTGCTACTTCCGGCAGCCTCTCCTCTGCCGAGCACAGTCAGTAAGAGGCAGAGGAGGAGGAGGAGCCTACCGACGAGCTGGACAAATGCAATGTGGTGCCTGCCGCTGCTGCACGTTCAGCGACGCTCGACAGCTCGAACGCCCACTACCACTCCAGACGATCCCTCTCGAAGCGGCCGGACTGCTCATAGATGTCCTGATTCCTCGCCTCTGCGTCGGCGTGCGCTGCGGCCACGGCTGCGGTAAGGCTCTTTGCATGCTCGACGAGGCACTCCTCCTCTTCCTGCAGGAACTCGATGTAGCGCGCAAGGTCACTGACGCACATGTGGGCCTCCACCTCCGCCCCCTCCTTCGGGAGGCGGTGGCGGAGCGGGTGCTGATCCCGGCGGTCGATGGTGGGCTAGCGGCCATGGCGGCCGATGATGGGGTGCCGGCCACGACCACCCCCTCCCGCCTTCGGGCCGCGGTGGCGGAGCGGGTGATGGCCACGGTGGCGGACAATGGGGTGGCGGCCACGACGACCACCTCCCGCCTTCGGGCCGTGGCGGCAGAGCAGGAGATGGCCCTGGCTTTCACCGGTGGTGTGGCGGCAACGGCGGCCGGCAATAGCTACCGACGGGCAGCGGCGGCGGAGCGTGTGGTGGGTGTTCCGCGCACACCCAACAGGGACGGCACACACACTACACTACGCCGGGGATTGCGCCGCCATCGTGGTGTAGCCTCCCAGCTGGAGCTGTCCTCTGATGACGGCGGAGTGGCTGAGCGACGATGACGGACCGGTGCTATTGGTGATTGTGGAAGAAGTAGACAAGATAAGCTACACGGAGGGAGGGGAAAATGCGACGCATGACTCGCCGGCCGTGAGGGTTTTTTATAGCAGGCCGGTAAGCATTGGGATTTTGGGGGATTTCACTGAGTCGGGCACGAACCTTGCGCGGGAACCTGCGAGGTTGCGTGGAAGGGGCTCACCGACGATTCATTGGCGCCACCGTTTGGCCAAAAGAACGCCCCCGCGCGCTACGCAAGCTTGCGCTGTAAGCCGTGTGCGGCAGCGGGGTGACAAGACATGCGTGAGGTGGATGAGAGGAGACGTACACATACAGTTAATAAAAAAATGTTTGCGATTTAATTAGCTACTATACCCCCGTCCTGGTTTATAAATAGGATTTATTAACTAATAAAATATGAATGCATGTCGCCATAGATTATATCGTTGGAGTCGTATTTGAACATAGTTTCTAGCTATACAATTTTTGTAACATGTATTAACACTTTTTTGGTTAAATTTAAGGTTATACACCAGCAAGCGTTTGCCCGCAACACACACGGCTTATTCCATCACAAACAGCTCTGATGGATCAACTGTCTGCCATGCATCACACACGCAACTCTAATCTGATTTGTGCTTGATGTCTCCGATATCGCTTGCACAGTTCATCTTATTTTCCACGTATCACTGTGCCGTCCTCTGCTCACGTCCTCGGCAAGCTCTGCTCGCCGTTAGGCGCTGCAGCGTGCTTTGCTCGCTGTTAGGCGCCGTGGCACGCTTGGTCGCGTCTGTTGGCGTGCTCTGCTCGCGTCCGTCGGCGTGCTCGTCTTGTGGACAGCTTTTCCTTGAGGCGACCGCGGAGCACTCTGCTTGCTTCCCTCTGCGCACGCTCTGCTAGTGGTTGGGCGTGCGCACGATCACGTCGGGGGGCTCATATGCATGCGGTTGCGCCATGCGCGTTGCCACACGATGCAGTTACATGCATCACGATGGAGTTACGCGCTGCAAATTAGAACTGCCATCAGGGCCTGCCAATATTCCTGGTCGTCCGGCTTCCCCTTTAATTCCCTCGGCCATTATAACCTTAGTCTCTTCAACCTTTCGATCGCCCCCCACAACACAACAAGCACACCCACGACGACACATAGAGAGGGGATGTCCGGCGGCGCTCCAATGGAGTTCGGCGAGCAAGAGTGGAGACCCACGCGAGGGAGATGGATCTCTCGGTGGTGTACACCATCGACCCTGCCGTGGTGGACGACTACATGAACAGCGTTGAGCAGTTGCTTGCTGGAGACAAGTACAAGGTGGTCGGCATCGACCTCCAGTACACCGTCGGTGGTCCCGGCATAGATCGGAAGGTTGCCGTCACCCAGTTGTGCGTGCGCCATCATGTCCTCGTCTACCACTACTGGATGGCCACAGAGCCTTGCGACCGTTTCAACAGATTTGTCAACAGCACCGACTACAAGTTTGCCACGGTGGATACCAAAGACGATGTAAAAGCGCTCAGTGTTACGGGCTTGGCCTGCAAGAACCTTGTCAAAATCCGTGACCACTACAGGGTCTGGGTCAGCACAAAGCAGGACTCCCTGGTCGAACTCACCTCGGCCATCATCGACCCCTACTACGAAAAGATGAAGCAGGATACCCAGAGAACAAGTCCCGTATCCTGGCACAAGGCCTGGATGCGGCAACTGGATGACCCTCACCTCAGGTTTGCGGCCAAGAGCGTGTACACATGCTACGAGATGCATAGGCGGATCGTTGACATGAGGAAGTGCCTCGTTACCCAAATTGACGTGCCCGGGTCGAGCCACAAGAAGAGCAAGCGTCACAAGAAGTAGATGATGATCAGATGATCGTTTATGCTAGTTAATCATGCATGTAATATATAGTTTACTTTATTGGTGTGTGTGGAAATGTCATGTGTGTAGTAGCCACCTATGTAATTATACATGTAACAGTTTACTTTGGTGTGTGCAAATGCCATGGTTGTAGTAGCCACCTATGTAAGTAGATGTTTAATTTGGTTATGCAAGCATGTCCTTATAAGTGTGTGTGTGTGTGTCTATATATATATGTTGTTGTTCTGTATGCAATCCCATCGCACAACACACACATCTTATTAGCAGCAACCGTCTGTGTTCTTATTGGTCTTCAGACATATTTGTGATTACAGACCTGTTTGCCGCGTATCACACACATCTTGTTAAGTTGAACCATTTCTATTCCCATGGCTCAACGCAAACAGTTCACACACCTTTGATATGGCTGACCGTTTCTTTTGTGTTGCCTAATCACAAACAGTTCATCCGAGTGAACCATATGATGCGTATTGCACACGCCTCCATCTGGCTGCCCGTTTCTTTTGTTCCTCCTCATCGCAAACAACTCATTGAACTGAACTGTATGCCCTTCATCACACACGCAACTAAAACCTGAATTGTGTTTTATGCATCCATCATCGCAAATGTTTTACACATTTCTGACGGTTTTTAAACAACACCGTTTGCGATTATGGCATTGCACACAGTTTCTCGAAGGGTCTCTGATCGAAGTGTCGCGTTAGCAGCGTCCTGTAGTAGTGTTTGTTACTTGCTACCTTGTTGTTTTTATATTTTCATATTACAAAAATCTATATCTACCGTCCATATTACACTTGTATCATCGTCTCTTCGCCGAACTAGTGGCCTATACAATTTACCATTGTATAGGGTGTGTTGGGGACACAAGAGACTCTTTGACATTTGGTTGCAGGGTTGTTTGAGAGAGACCATCTTCATCCTACGCCTCCCGTGGATTGATAAACCTTAGGTCATCCACTTGTGGGAAAAACGCTACTGTCCTACAAAACTCTATGCTTGGAGGCCCAACACGAGTCTACAAGAAGAAGGTTGCGTAGTAGACATCAAGTACCGCTCCCCCAAGCGGTAGTACTGCTGTGGCAGAACTACCATTCTTTTATTTTTGTTCTCGTTGGGTTGTGTTGACCTGGCTAAGCGGTAGTACCGCTCGCAGGAGTGGTAGTACTGCTTGTGCACGCCCAGTGCACATAACAGTTGGATTTGGGGGGGGGGGGTATTTAAGGGGGCCTTCTTCCCCAATGATTCAAATACCTTTGAGCTCATGTTTGCCCCCCATTGTTGACCTTCTTTGAGCTTACTATGTCTCAATCTCTCTAATGATTCTTGCTACTTTCTGAGGAAAAAGATAAAGGAGATCCAGATCAACATTTTCACCAATCACTTTCTCCTCTATGTGAGGGGAACCCCTTGGATCTAGACCTTGGAGGTTTTTGTGTTCTTCCTCTCATCTTCCTCCATAGCATTACTTGTTATGGTGGGATTTGGGAAATAAGGACTTGGGCACTCCATGTGCCCTTGCAATTGCATTTGGTGCACA
Source organism: Triticum dicoccoides (assembly GCF_002162155.2). Taxonomy (NCBI): domain Eukaryota; kingdom Viridiplantae; phylum Streptophyta; class Magnoliopsida; order Poales; family Poaceae; genus Triticum; species Triticum dicoccoides. The sequence continues at coordinate 99,850,623 of NC_041386.1, forward strand.
GGCTTCAGTTCGTCACGGTGATACGTGGGAGTGAAGTTTGAGTGGCTTATTACTCTTGGGTTCTTAGGACCCTAGAGCTTGTTCCTCTTGGGTGCTTGGGCGTCCTAGACAGTTGGTGTTGTCTCGGAGCTCAATCATTGTGGTGTAAAGCTCCAGGCAAGCGCCAGGGTCTCCAATTAAGCTATGGAGATTGCCCCAAGCAATTTGTATGGGTTTGGTGACCGTCTTTAAGGGTTGACATTTGTACGGGTTCAGTGACCGTCCTCAAGGGTCTCTTAGTGGAATCGCACCATCTTGCATTGTGAGAGGGTGTGAGGAGTTTGCGGTGGCCCTAGTGGCACTTTTGGGAGCATTGTGTCTCCATACCACTCCAAACGGAGATTATCATCTGCAAGGGTGTGAACTTTGGGATACATCATCGTCTCCGCGTGCCTCGATTAAATATCTCTTACCCGAGCCCTTTACTTATGCACTTTTACTTTGTGATAGCCATAGTGTTTCATGTTATATATCTTGCTATCACTTAGTTGTTTATCTTGCTTAGCATAAGTTGTTGGTGCACATAGGTGAGCCTAGTTGATTTAGGTTTGTGCTTGACAAATTAAACGCTAGTTTTATTCCGCATTTGTTCAAGCCTAAACCATGATTATTTTTAAGTGCTTATTCACCTCCTGCCTCTAGGCGACATCCACGATCTTTCAACAACCTCACATGTAGATTTGGTTTTCTTGTCTAGCGTTATATGTCATAGTCTAGCCCAGACGTAGGTACCTTATATAATAGATGTTGCGCCATTGACGCAAAGACCAAATACGGACCACCATTAATTTCGGTGAACTATTTGAAGCACATTTTATTGAATCATTTGTTGAGCACGGTGCTAATGATTATGGTTAGATTGTGCACGCATCTGTGTTGTATTTAATAGAGACCGAGCATTCTTTATGTATAAAATGCAACATTTATGTAATATATGTTGAACTCCAAAATGATTTAGAACTTGCAAATGAAAACTCTTAGTATGCTGAAATTCTCCAATCTCCAGTTTCCTTCGAAACCCTAAGCACCCGGGCCTGGCCGGGAAGGAAAGCACGTGGTTCTCCCCGGTACGCGGTAGGTAGCGTAGTAGTCAGACATCACATCTCGACCCCGCCGCTATTGTGGTGACTGGTCCTGGCACTTGGTGTGCTCGGGGCGAAACCTGCTGATTTGGCGAGTTGAGGGTCAGGGTTCAAGAAAAACAAAAGTATGTATATGGAAGGGGGAGAGAAGAGGTGGAGGAGGATATTTACTAGGGTGACAATGTTAGGTAGATGAGACGCTCACCAGGGGCGGGACGGAGTCACGGAGGACAGGGGGTCGGTGCGGAGCAACAGGGAGTCATAGTGAAGGGGAGGGGAGGGGGAATAGGAGATGTGAGAGGAGGAATATGAGATGGGCCGTGCTAATTAGATGGAAGGCTCGCTGGTGGCGATGGACCAGAGCACCATGGATGTGGAGGATTGGGATCTGGGAGGGAGAGTGGTGTCGGGGAGGACGAGAGTAGCGGCAAATCCAAAGGAATGACATGGTGGGGTAGGGATTTGGATATAGTATGGCTGAAGGATGAGGGATTTGGGTGGAAACGTCAACTTGATTCTAATGGTCAATTCTGTGACAGTGAAACAAGTTGAACCTGGAATTCACAAATGAAATCCTCCCCGAATGATGGGTGCCAAACGAGCTGTAAGAGATCTCATAATAATATCTATGCAAAAAGAAAAGAGAGATATCGTAATAAGGTGGCCTATAAGCTAGCTCAGAATGGCTATCGGGCGGACGTTCATTGATTATCACATGAATATGCTCCTGGCTTTGTTTTTGGTTGGTCAGACTGAGCTAAGCAACACTAAGTAATGGAATGTGATTTTCAGGTAAAAATGTATGTCCAAAATGTGTATGTTATACAAGATTTCAGTATGTGTACTAAATACTTTTTCTAACATATTTACTAATTCCCATCTACTCCCTCCGTCGCACAATAAAGTCTCATCTAACTCCTACACTACCTCACTATAAAAAAATAAAAAACTCCTACACTACTTGATTAACCAAAAAAACCTACTAATCTTCATGTAAAATCCAACGGTGTATGAACTGATGAGACATAGTTAATCTTATCTAGAGGAGAGCTAGTCTGTCAGATCCTGGCTATTCTATAGATGCAGAGGAGAAGATTGTAGGGACGAATTTTGATAATTGTCAAGGAAAGAGGCCCCAATCTGGGAGATGTATTGCTATCGATGGAGCCATATAAGTTTAGGGTTCGTCCCTTAGGAGAATTCAGGAATATTCGATACCCAGCTTAGCCACAACCCGGCTGTTAAGTAGGTGAATGCCTCGCAGTAACAACAGGAACATGAATAGTGATTCTAACGGAAAAATAGATCTAGCGATGGGCGAGGAAAGTAACTTGAGGAGTCCCTTGGACCGTTGGATCAGCTGAACCGATAAGTGTCAGAAATGACACAGTTAACTGAAGAATCATCTTCAGATACGCACTCCTTCAGTAATCTTTTGATCAGTGATGAACTTCAATGATTGCTGGTCAGTTTTGATGATCGTAGAGCTTCCCAGTAAATAGTGTCTCCACTTCTTTAGAGCTTCCAAGATTGCTAAAGCTTCTTTCTCATATGTAGATAAGGCAATGAGGGAGTCCGGGATTAGGGAGTGTTCGGATAGCCGGACTATACCTTCAGCCGGACTCCTGGACTATGAAGATACAAGATTGAAGACTCCTTCCCGTGTCCGGAAGGGACTTTCCTTGGCGTGGAAGGCAAGCTTGGCGATACGGATGTTCAGATCTCCTACCATTGTAACCGACTCTATATAACCCTAACCCTCTCCGGTGTCTATATAAACCGGAGGGTTCTAGTCCGTAGGACAACATACACATCAACAATCATACCATAGGCTAGCTTCTAGGGTTTAGCCTCTCTGATCTCGTGGTAGATCAACTCTTGTAATACCCATATCATCAATATTAATCAAGCAGGACGTAGGGTTTTACCTCCATCGAGAGGGCCCGAACCTGGGTAAAACTTCGTGTCCCCTGCCTCATGTTACCATCCGGCCTAGACGCACAGTTCGGGACCCCCTACCCGAGATCCGCCGGTTTTGACACCTACATTGGTGCTTTCATTGAGAGTTCCTCTGTGCCGTCACCATCAGGCCCGATGGCTCCTGTGATCATCAATGGCGATGCAGTCCAGGGTGAGACCTTCCTCCCCGAACAGATCTTCGTCTTTGGCGTCTTCGCACTGCGGGCCGATTCACTTGGCCATCTAGAGCAGATCGAAAGCTACGCCCCAGGCCGTCAGGTCAGATTCGGAAGTTTAAACTACACGGCCGACATCCGCGGGGACTTGATCTTCGACGGATTCGAACCACTGCTGAGCGCGCCGCACTGTCATGACGAGCATGATCTAGCTCTGCTGCCTAACAGTGCCCTGGAGGTCGCACCCGCATCGGCTCCGACCCCTAGTTCGGAGCCGACCGCGCCGATCGAGGATGGGCGGTTGGACGCCACCTCGGGGACTGCGATCCCAACAGTGGTTGAGCCAAACACCAGCCCCGTACTCTGCAAGACTCGTGACTCCATGGAGCCGGATTCTTCTCCGGACTCCAAACTCTCCGCGCCCCTGCCGAGAGAATCCGATTGGGCGCCGATCATGGAGTTCACGGCCGTGGACGTCTTTCAGCACTCGCCTTTCGGCGATATCCTGAAGTCACTGAAGTCTCTCTCTTTATCAGGAGAACCCTGGCCGGACTACGGTCAGCAAGGTTGGGATTCGGACGATGAAGAAATTCAAAGCCCACCCACCACCCACTTGGTAGACATTGTCGACAATTTAACCGACATGCTCGACTTCAACTCCGATGACATTGACGGTATGGACGCCGATGAAGGAGACGATGAAGAATCAGCGCCTACCGAGCCCTGGAACGCCACCTCGTCATATGATGTATACATGGTGGACACACCCAAAGATGACGACGAGGAGCGGAAGGACGCACCGAAGGATTGTTCCCTCGAAAAGCAGTCAAAGCGGCGACGCAAGCGCCGCCCCAAATCCCGCCTCGATAGAAATAGCGATCACACTGATCGAGCGCTGGAGCAGGGCGAACCGCTGCCAGACAACGGCAATACGGATAATCAAACCGAACAAACAAATCCTATCAATGATAATGGTCCGGACGACATAACGCCGGACAGGCACTCGGAGCAGCAGAATGCCCGTAAAAGGCTCGTTGCCACCGCAAGGAGCCTCAAAAAGCAGAAGTGGAGGCTCAAGGCCGCGCAAAACATGCTCCAATTCAGATGGAGCAAAATACTCAACACTGTAGCAAGGTACGGCGACAATCGCCCCTCCAAGAGCTACCCAAAGCGGAAGCTGCTACCCGAATTCGATGAGGAGGCCTCAGACCCCCCACAACCAAATATCAAAGCAGCCACCTGGTCGGATAGACGACCCCTCTACCACCACAGAACGGCATTCAATGCCGCTTACAATGCAACACGCGATCCATGCGAGGGCTCGCACCCAAAGGACGGTGCAACAAGATCCATCTATGGACCACGCAAGCGCGCCCCAGCATACAATGCAACACAACAAACATCCGAACAACGCGGCACACCCAGCTACAGGGGTGCCGCACACCCCCTATGTTTCACCGATGAGGTGCTGGACCATGAATTTCCAAAGGGATTCAAGCCCATAAGCATAGAGGCATATGACGGAACAACAGACCCTGGAGTCTGGATTGAGGACTATATCCTTCATATACATATGGCTCGAGGGGATGATCTCCATGCCATCAAGTACTTACCTCTCAAACTCAAAGGGCCAGCTCGTCACTGGCTCAAAGGCCTCCCCAAAAGCTCCATTGGAAGTTGGGAAGAGCTCGAAGACGCCTTTCGGGCAAACTTTCAAGGGACTTATGTTCGACCTCCGGATGCAGACGACCTGAGTCACATAACTCAACAGCCCGGAGAGTCATCCTGAAAGCTTTGGAATAGGTTTCTTACTAAAAAGAACCAGATTGTCGACTGTCCGGACGCCGAAGCCTTAGCGGCTTTCAAGCACAGTGTCCGCGACGAATGGCTCGCCAGACACCTCGGCCAAAACAAGCCAAGAACGATGGCCGCATTAACAAACCTCATGACCCGCTTTTGCGCGGGTGAGGACAGCTGGCTAGCCAGATGCAGCACCAACGACCCCAGTACATCTGAAGTTAGAGATGGAAACGGGAAATCACGGCGCAACAGCAATAACAAACGCCGGAATAAAGAAGATAGCACGAAGGGCACGGTAGTAAATGCCGGATTCAAAGTCCCTCGGCCAAACCAAAAGCCGCCCTCCAAAGGCACCAGGGATGAACTGTCTAGCCTCAACAAAATTCTGGACCAAGTATGTCAGATCCATAGTACCCCTAGCAAACCTGCTAATCATACCCACAGAGAATGTTGGGTCTTCAAGTAGTCCGGCAAGCTTAACGCCATACACAAGGGGGAGGATACACCAAGTGAAGACGAGGACGAACCTCCCAAGCAAGACAAGGGGGAACAAAAGAAATTTCCACCCGAAGTCAAAACAGTAAACGTGTTACATGTGATCAAGAGAAAAAACAATGCGGCACTCCCTGAAAAATATACCCAAGTGCCTGTCACCGCGAAGTCCCGCCACTGGTCGTCTCAACCGATCACCTTCGACCATTGTGATTACGCATGAAGTATCCGGCACGCAGGATGGGCTGCACTGGTATTAGACCCAGTAATTGGCGGATACCACTTCACACGAGTCTTGATGGATGGCGGCAGTAGCCTAAACCTAATATATCAGGATACAATTTGCGGGATGGGGTTAGACCCAACACAAATTCGCCATAGCAATACTACCTTTAAAGGAGTAACGCCAGGCCCAGGGGCTCGTTGTACGGGCTCCCTCCTACTACAAGTTATATTCGGCTCCCCCGATAACTTCCGTCGCGAGCATTTAACTTTCCACATCGCTCCATTTAAAAGTGGCTATCAAGCACTACTCGGACACGAAGCTTTCGCTCGCTTTAATGCAATACCACACTACGCCTCCCTAACACTCAAGATGCCCAGTCCACGTGGCATCATTTCAGTGCACGGAAGTATCAAGCGATCTCTGCGTGCCGAAGAGAGTGAGGTTGCCTTGGCAGCCGCACACTAAAGGCGTCCGGACTAGCAAAAGCATCCAATAGGTCGTCAAGACCTCAGACACAACTAATCAAGTCCGGCGCCACTACTCATATCGAATAAACGGTCACACCACTATCTTTCAAAAGTACAAGGGGCTCAACGCACGTAGACGAGTGGCGATTTCTTCTTATCTTGAATTATACATGGTTTCTTTAGAAAACTATCCTTTTGCACGGCAACCTTTTTACCCAAATTCCTCTCTTTTACAGATGATCATCGTGTTACACCCGTCCAGGATACGGCACAACGGAGACACAGGCGCAGACGTGCAGCAGGGACCCGACCCAAGGATTCTTTTTAGATTAAGACCCTGCGTAAACCTTTTTTACTGTCTCTTGCTGATACATATCCACCGTTGAGAAGGATGCTGACGTCTTGGCATGTGGCCACGCCAGAACAATGCACGTACCTGGACACAAGGGGCTTCTTACAAAGGCCATTCTTCAGGCCCGGTTTATACCACAAAGACCGAATACCTTAGGGAGTGTTCGGCGTTGCGAGTTTGACCCTATATGCATCAGCTCCGAATCATTGTCTTTGGTCAAATGTTGGGTTTGCCCGGCTCCTGTGTTTTGGTGCCTTACGTTCCGCTTTACCGGCTAAGGTAGCACCAGGAGAACTACTGTGATTGTGCCCTGGTTCATCCGGACGAGCACCTCAGTAGAGAAAGCCGAAAACTGACTGTCATGATCTAGCGTGAGACTGGTCAACCACTCGATGACCCATGGGAATGTTAGAATTCCTCCGCCTTAACGAAGGGCCGCTTTCCGGCCAGGCATATGCGCACCCCGGGATCGGGAGAGTGCGGAGCCACCAGGGGCTATCTAGTAGCCCCACTGTCAAACTCCTATGGCTAAGTGAAAGTGTTAAAGCATTATAGTCCGGTTGCCTCGCTCGCTCCGCTATCACCTCCTTAATAGGACCAAGATGTTGGGTTAAGTGTGAACATGTGTTTCTGCGAACACCTCCGCATTATATGCGTGGGGGTTGAAGCCGACAACTGCAATCTTTCAGGTTATACACATACATAAACGGCCGCCCAGGAGGCATCGCATTACTTTCAGGAAAAAGTATAAAAGTAGCCTCATAAAAATTTAAAAAGCATTTCTCTTACAATGAGATTACATGTCATTCAAACATAATATTTTTTGAGCACTGGGTCTCTATCAAACGAGCACCCTCAAGAACTTCCTCAAAGTAGTGCTCAGCAGCCCTTCGACCTATGGCCAAATCCTGCGCTGCAACAGTGGTAGCATCCATCTCTGCCCAGTATGCTTTAGCACGGGCAAAGGCCATCCGTGCGCCTTCTATGCACGCCGACCTCTTCATCGCATTTATGCGCGGCACCACATCAAGGACCTGCTGCACCAAGCTGAAATAGCTGCTCGGTTTTGACCTTCCCAGCCATAGTTGATCCACAACAGACCTCATGGAGAGTCCGGACAACCTATTTAGTTCGGCCCATTCGGCTAATTGGTCCATCAACGAAAGCGGACGCTCGGGAGAAAGGAATTGCTTCCAAAACAGCTGGTCTACTTCACGGTCCGTCTGACTCTGGAAGTACTTGGCCGCATCGGCAACGCTCGCCGCCAAATCCATATACGCATCCTCTGAACTCCATGGCCAATCCAGAGGGGCATACCGTGGATCTCCGTATTTCCTCTGCAGCATAAAGGACTTCCCAGCTACAATATCCCCGGCTTCCCATAGCTCCTCCTTCTTCGCCCTCATAGCAGAGCGGAGGTCTTTTCCCGTTACAGCAGCCTTCTCAAGGTCTGATGCCTTCGCCTGGTTTTCCTTTTCAAGAGCCTGGCAACGGTCTACGGCCATATTGGCCATCTTCTTCCGGCTCTCGCCATGTGCGGCCTTCTCGGCTCGCAACTCTTCGGCTGCCTTCAAAGCAGCCGCATTACCCAATCTTGCTTGTTCCTTGGCTCGGGCAAGTTCCGCCCACAAGGCTTCAACAGTGGCAGCTCCATCTGCAGTCATAACATGTTAAAAACACTGGCATCATACTCTTCCTATGTGGCGTTTACCAGACAAGGATACTTACCCTGCGCCTCGTCAAGCCTTCTGTTAACAAGCTCGATGTCGGCATCTGCCGCATCCAACTGCCATTCTAAATGGGCAAACTGGCTAGTCCGGCTGGCCACCGGAGCTTCCATCTCCTGCACATAAAGGCAGTATGGTTATTACCTGGGAGTATGATCCTCTGTTCGTCATTGTTTCCGACGACAACCAGAGTCTCAGGGGCTACTATCTACACAGGGCACACCTAACATGTGCAGGACTATTACACATTCCTTTTTACGTACCTCAAAGCCTGTCAGTAGACTCATAAAAGCTTCATGCAATCCGCTTTCGGCAGACGATATCCTCTCCATCACCATATTCATCAGCACATGTTGATCATCTGAGATGGCCGCTCGCCCCACCAACTCCCTCAGAACGTCCGATCGCACACTAGACGGCGCCGGACTCTTTTGTCTACTCTCTTTGGGAGCCGGACACTGGGAGCCTCGGGGATCAATTGGATCACCCTCTGGCCTCTCCGCACTCGGAGAGGCCCTCCGCGACAACACTTCAGGGTCGCCCGCTTCCGAAGCGGAGGAGTCCGGAGGAGGCGTCTCGCTCTCCATCATCTCTGGAAGAAGATCCCTCAAAGATGAGCTCATTTGAGAGGGGCTAAGGCCCGAACTTCACAAATATATGCGGTGGTTATTTTCTCAGAAGAAAAGGATGGCATATCTGTACTATTAAAGTTTTCGGGTCACTTACGACTCCCGAGAGAATTGATCCCCCCGCGGACTTTGTGCGGCAGCAGCGCCCCCCAAGGTAGGGCCCCCGGTGGAAGATTTCTTCTCCCGTTTGGAAGCTTCGGCTTCCAAATTCCCGGGCGTGGTCCTTTTCCTCTTCCGGTCGTCTTCCTTCACGGAGACGCTCGCTCCCTCAGTTAGAATAGGCAGCATTGGGGGCCCGCGTCCGCCCGCATTACCCTCCACAGTATCTTCCTTCAAGGGATCCGGGCAAGGTGCGGTCTGGAGCATCTTTTCCAATACCGGATTCTCCAAACCCTCAGGGAGGGGGCCGAATACCGAATCAACTTCGCCTTTGTTAGCCAGTCCTGGTCGAAAAAGCAAACTCTCAGAAATAACTTCGTAACGAAGGAAAGATAATATGTTCGGCCGGAAGATTCCTTACCTGTTTGGCGGCGCGGTTACTGCTCAGGCCCACGTCATCGGTGTTTTCCGGACACTCTACTTGAGGTCCAAAGAATGACTTATACATATCCTCGTGCGTCAGGCCGAGAAAATTTTGAATGGCACGCGGACCCCCGGTATTGAATTCCCACAAGCGAAGGGGCCGACGTTTGCAAGGCTGGACTTGATGAACCAGCATAACTTGTATTACCGCAACCAAACTGAGATCGTCGTTGAAGAGATCTCGAATGCGGCTCTGCAGTAAAGGCATGTCCTTGGCTGGACCCCAGCTCAGTCCTCTGCTGATCCATGACATCAGTCGTGGTGGAGGGCCCGAGCGAAAAACGGGGGCGTCCGCCCACTTGGCGCTTCTAGGAGTCGTGATGTAGAACCACTCCTGTTGCCACAATGCAGACACCTCTAGGATGGAACCTTTGGGCCACGGAGCTCCCGTCATCTTGCGTATTGAGGCGCCTCCACACTCTGCATGTTGCCCTTCAATCACCGTTGGCTTTACTTCAAAGGTCTTGAGCCATAAGCCAAAGTGGGGGGTAACCCGGAGGAAGGCCTCGCATACGACAACAAAAGTCGTGATATGCAGGAAGGAGTCCGGAGCTAGATCATGGAAATCTAGCCCGTAATAAAACATCAAGCCCCTGACAAAAGGATCCAGAGCAAAACCTAGACCTCGGAGGAAGTGGGAGACAAACACGACGCTCTCGTTGGGTTTGGGAGAGGGGACGGCTTGCCCCCGGGGAGACAGCCGATGCGACATTTCGGCGGTCAGATACCTGGCCTCCCTCAACTTTTTGATGTCTTCTTCCATGACGGAGGAGGGCATCCATTGGCCTTGAAGGCTAGATCCGGACATGACTGAAGGTTCGGAGCACCTGACCTGAGCTTTGGGCGTTTGAGCTTGAGGCGGGGGAAGGATTCGATTGAGCACGGGAGGGAAAAGTAAAAGCTTTGTCCCTTTAGAAAGAGGGTGGATATCAAGCGTCCTCCCCGTGTCCGTTTGGACTTGCCTATGATCTAGGAGTCCTAGAAGCGGTTGGGTTACCCACGCCCATATTGATGAGAATCCCGTAATAAGGGGACACGATCTCTGCTTTAACAAGACGTGCCAGGGAAACCACCTCGCATAACACACTGAGGTGGGTAATTAAACGATTCGGATAAAGGCTTGGCCGTGGTGTGTCGCACCATGGAATACGTCAGCAGATTAGATTTGTGTAAATATTATTCTCTCTATGGCAGTATGTGGAAACTTATTTTGCAGAGCTGGACACTATCTTTGTGTTCAAAATCTTCTATGAAGTACTTGGAGGAGGAACCCGCCTTGCAATGCCGAAGACAATTTGCGCGCCGGACTCGTCGTCATTGAAGCCTGGTTTAGGGGGTACTGAGGGAGTCCTGGATTAGGGGGTGTTCGGATAGCCGGACTATACCGTCAGCCGGACTCCTGGACTATGAAGATACAAGATTGAAGACTCCGTCCCGTGTCCGGAAGGGACTTTCCTTGGCGTGGAAGGCAAGCTTGGCGATACGGATGTTCAGATCTCCTACCATTGTAACCGACTCTATGTAACCCTAACCCTCTCCGGTGTCTATATAAACCGGAGGGTTCTAGTCCGTAGGACAACATACACATCAACAATCATACCATATGCTAGCTTCTAGGGTTTAGCCTCTCTGATCTCGTGGTAGATCAACTCTTGTAATACCCATATCATCAATATTAATCAAGCACGACGTAGGGTTTTACCTCCATCGAGAGGGCCCGAACCTGGGTAAAATTTCGTGTCCCCTGCCTCCTGTTACCATCCGGCCTAGACGCACAGTTCGGGACCCCCTACCCGAGATCCACCGGTTTTGACACCGACAGGCAACATTTCTTGGACAAAGTGAAGAGTTATAATATGACAGTGGTCTGCCCCCTTGCATAAGCACATCCCCAATGCCATAACCAAAAGCATCTATTTCTAGTATGAAAGGAGCATGAAAGTTGGGTAGAGCAAAAACTGGAGCTGTGATTAAAGCTTGATGTAGTTTTCTAAAAGCTTTATCTTGTTCCACTGTCCACATGAATTTCCCTTTTTCAGAGCATCATGCAATGGCCTGCAAATTGTCCCATAATCTTTGATGAATCTCCTGCAGTATCCTCCCAGACCCAAGAGACTTCTCAATTTAGTGACATCAGTAGGTGTGGGCCACTCAACTATTGCTTTGATCTTACTAGGTTTAGTAACTAAACCTTCACCAGAAACCACATGTCCCAAATATTCCACCCGAGGGACTGCAAATGCACATTTGACATTTTTGCATACAACTGATTTTTTCTCAAGATTTGTAATACTTGTTTTAAATGTTCCACATGCTCTTCCAGAGTAGTGCTAAATACCAGGATGTCATCAAAAAATACCAGAACAAACTTTCTGTTGTATTTAGCAAATAAGAAATTCATGAGTGCTTGGAATGTGCCTGGTGCATTTAATAATCAAAAGGGCATCAATAGATATTCATAATGTCCCAGAAAGATTCTAAATGCTTTTTTATGGATATTTGTTGGGTCCAGTGTGATCTGGTGGTTACCTGACCTTAGGTCAATCTTAGAGAACACCTTTGCTCCATGCAATGTTGGGGAACGTAGCATGCAATTTCAAAAAAATTCCTACGCTCATGCAAGATCTATCTAGGAGAAGCATAGCAACAAGAGGGGGAGAGTGTGTCCATGTACCCTCATAGACTGAAAGCGGAAGCATTAGGCTAACGCGGTTGATGTAGTCGAACGTCTTCGCGATCCAACCGATCAAGTACCGAATGTACGGCACCTCCGAGTTCAGCACAAGTTCAGCTCGATGACGTCCCTCGAACTCTTGATCTAGCAGAGGGACGAGGGGGAGTTTCGTCAGCACGACGGCATGGTGATGGTGATGCGATCCGCGCAGGGCTTCACCTAAGCACTACGTGAATATGACCGGAGGAGTAAACCATGGAGAGAGATGCCGCACACGGCTTGGAACAATTGGTGCGTCTCCAAGGGGTGCCCTGCCCATGTATATAAAGGAGGGAGAGGAGGACGCCGACCACCAGGGGTGTGCCAAGAGGGGGAGTCCTACTAGGACTCCAGTCCAAGTAGGATTCGCCCCCCCCCCCCATTTTTTCCTTCTCATGGAGGGGAAAAGAGGGAAGGAGAGGGAGAGGGGGGAAGGAAAGGGGGCCTGCGCCCCCTCCCCTTGTCCAATTCGGACAGCCCATGGGGGGGCGTGCCACCCCTTGTGGGCTCCCCACTCTCTCCCCTATGGCCCATGTTAGCCCACTACTTCCCCGAGGGGTTCCGGTAACCCCTCGGTACTCCAATAAATATCTGAAACGTCCTGAGACCATTCCTGTGTCCAAATTCTATCATCCAATATATCAATCTTTACCTCTCGACCATTTTGAGACTCCTCGTCATGTCCGTGATCTCATCCGGGACTCCGAACAAACTTCGGTCACCAAAACACATAACTCATAATACAAATCATCATCGAACGTTAAGAGTGCGGACCCTACGGGTTCGAGAACTATGTAGACATGACCGAGACACATCTCTGATCAATAACCAACAGCGGAACCTGGATGCTCATATTGGTTCCTACATATTCTACAAAGATCTTTATCGGTCAAACCGCAATAACAACATACGTTATTCCCTTTGTCATCGGTATGTTACTTTCCCGAGATTCGATCGTCAGTATCCTCATACCTAGTTATATCTCATTACCGGCAAGTCTCTTCATTCGTTCCGTAATGCATCAGCCCATAACTAACTCATTAGTCACATTGCTTGCAAGGCTTATCATGATGTGCATTACCGAGAGGGCCCAGAGATACCTCTCCGATACTCAGAGTGACAAATCCTAATCTTGATCTATGCCAACTCAACAAACACCTTCGGAGACACTTGTAGAGCATCTTTATAATTACCCAGTTATGTTGTAATGTTCGATAGCACACAAAGTGTTCCTCCGGTATTCGGGAGTTGCATAATCTCATAGTTAGAGGAATATGTATAAGTCATGAAGAAAGCAATAGCAATAAAACTTAACGATCATTATGCTAAGCTAATGGACGGGTCTTGTCCATCACATCATTCTCCTAATGATGTGATCCCGTTCATCAAATGACAACCCATGTCTATGTTTAGGAAACTTAACCATCTTTGATTAACGAGCTAGTCTAGTAGAGGCTTACTAGGGACATAGTGTCTTGTCTATGTATCCACACATGTATCAAGTTTCCGGTTAATACAATTCTAGCATGAATAATAAACATTTATCATGATATAAGGAAATATAAAATAACAACTTTATTATTGCCTCTAGGACATATTTCCTTCTATCTCCCATTTGCAATAGAGTCAATAATCTAGTTCACATCACGATGTGATTTAACGCCAATAATTCACATCTTTATGTGGTTAACACCCGTAGTTCACATCTCCATGTGACTAATGTCTACTACGCAACTTTATTCTTGTAGACACGTGTTGGGCCTGCAAGCACAGAGTTTTGTAGGACAGTAGAAATTTTCCCTCAAGTGGATGACCTAAGGTTTGTCAATCCGTGAGAGGTGTAGGATGAAGATGGTCTCTCTCAAACGACCCTGCAACCAAATACTAGAAATCTCTTGTGTCCCCAACACACCCAATACAATGGCAAATTGTATAGGTGCACTAGTTCGGCGAAGAGATGGTGATAAAAGTGTAATATGGATGGTGGAAATATTTTTTACAATCTAAATAAATAAAAACAGCAAGGTAGCAAATAGTAAACGGGCACAAAATGGTGTTTAAATGCTTAAAAATAAGGCCTAGGGTCCGTACTTTCGCTAGTGCAATCTCTCAACAGTGCTAACATAGTTGGATCATATGATTATCCCTCAAAGTGTAACAAAGAATCACTCCCGAGTTCCTATTAGCGGAGAACAAAAGATAGGAATTGTTTGTAGGGAACGAAGCCACCTCAAAGCTATTCTTTCCGATCGATCTATTCAAGAGTTCGTACTAAAATAACACAAAGCTATTGTTTCTGTTCGATCTATCCTAGAGTTCGTACTAGAATAACACCAAAGCATATTCATATTCATAATACTCAGTCCACACAAAGAACTACAAAGAGTGCCCCAAGATTTCTACCGGAGAAACAAGGACAAGAACGTGCATCAACCCCTATGCATAGATTACCCCAATGTCACTGCGGGAATCCGCAAGTTGAGTGCCAAAACATATATCAAGTGAATCAATATGATACCCCATGGTCACCACGAGTATTCAATTGCAAGACATATATCAAGTTTTCTCAAATCCATAAAAGTATTCAATCCGATGACAACGAGATCTCAAAGGGAAAAACTCAATTCATCACAACAAGATAGAGAGGGGAAAACACCATATGATCCGACTATATTAACAAAGCCCGTGATACATCAAGATCGTGACATCTCAAGAACACGAGAGAGAGAGATTAAACACATAGCTACTGGTACAAACCCTCAGCCCCGAGGATGGACTACTCCCTCCTCATTGTGGTGGCCGCCGGGATGATGAAGATGGCCACCGGAGATGATTCCCCCCTCCGGCAGGGTGCCGGAATGGGTCTAGATTGGTTTTCGGTGGCTACGGAGCCCTGCGGCGGTGGAACTTCTGATCTAGGTTAAGCCCCAAGGGTTTTGGAATATTTGGGATTTTATAGTGCAAAGAAGGGGTACGGGAGGCGACCGAGGTGGGCACAACCCACCTGGGCGCCCCCTGGTGGGTTGTGCCCCCTCGGGGCACCCCCCAGGTGCTGCTTTAGCCCATCGGGAGTTTTCTAGCCCATAAAAAAATCCACAAAAATTTTTGCGGTGTTTGGACCCCGTTCAATATTGATTTTCTGTGATGTAAAAAACAAGCAAAAAACAGTAACTGGCACTGGGCACTAGGTCAATAGGTTAGGCCCAAAAAATGATATAAAGATGCTACAAAATGATTGTAAAACACCGAAGAATGGTAAAATAACAGCATGAATACTTCATAAATTATAGATACGTTGGAGACGTATCAGCATCCCCAAGCTTAATTCCTACTCATCCTCGAGTAGGTCAATGATATAAGAAATAATTTATGAAGTGTGAATGCTAGCAAAGTGCACAAGTTTGATTAATGATAATTTCAATCACTTTTCCTAGCATCATAACAACAATTCTTTCTTATGAAACTTCTCATGTTATAGTGGCAACCAATTCACATGTTAAGGTTCAAACAATGAATTCTCTTGAAACCTAACAACCTTTGTTCTTAATCACCAAGCAATTGCAATTTAACTTATTCAACGGAGTTTAAGTAAGAGCTCCACATACTCAAACACCATATAGTCTTCTATGATTGCTAACACTCACCTTGTACACATGAGCAAAACGTTTCAACCAGACACATAGAAAGATAGGGGCTTATAATTTCGCCTCCCAATGTATATACCTCAAGGGTGATGTCAACAATAATAACTCATGCTACCCATATTCAACTGGACATATGTGCCTAGATCTTTCCTCACCACATGATGCTTACCAAAAGAGAAAATAAAAAGGAATAGAGAGGAATACTTTGACTCTTTGCATAAAAGTAAATACTGAAAAGTAAAAGGTAGGCCCTTCATAGAGGGAAGTAGGGATTTGTAGAGGTGCCAGAGCTCAAGGTGAAAATTGAGAGATAAAAACATTTTGAGAGGCATACTTTTCCCACCAACGAAAACGACTTAGAGATCCCAACACTTTCCATGCTAGATATATCATAGGCGGTTCCCAAATAGAAAATAAAGTTTATTGCTTTTTCCGCCATACTTTCACTTTCCATGGCTAATCGTATCCACGGGTGCCCTCCATACCAACACTTTCCAAGGAATTTATTATTTGACAACATAAAGTAAATTCATTTTTCATTTTGGGACTAGGCATCCCTAATACCTTTGCCTTACTCTCGTGCAATGACAAGTGAATAAACACTCATCGCGAGAATAACACATCTAGCATGGAAAATATTAGCCACCCCTCACCGCTCCGCGAGCGAAAGAAACACACAAAAGAGAAGTTTATTTCAAAAATTAGAGATGGCACATACAAATTTTCTTAGAATGGCAAAAGAATACCGCATATAGGTAGATATAGTGGACTCTTGAAAATAAGATTTGGGTTTAAGAGTTTTTGGATGCACAGGTAGTATCTCTACTTGGTGCGGAATTTTTGGCTAGCAAAGATGGGGGCAAGCACCACATGTTGAAGGATCTATGACAATATAACCCATTACGTTGTCTTCCTTGTCCAACGTCAACAATTTTGGCATATAATATTTTGATGGGGTCTCACAATCACAAAAGATTTCCATGATAGTGTATTTATATGTGAAAGTTCTCTTCCTTATACTAATTATTCGTGAATTGCTTGTATGACCAATATTGTGATTGTCAAGCCTCAAAAGATTTCACTTTCTAAACCCAATGTGAAGCTACCACTAGGCATGATATGATTTCATCTTCATGACATTCAATTTATTCAACAATTTACTCATAGGATATAAGTGAAGCACAAGAGTAAATGACATAGAAAAGAGCTTCGTTAACAGGATGTGAATGTTGCTTACTTAGCCTCCCTGGCAACTATTTGAGGACTCTATTTTATTTTAAAAAACTTTCAGATCTAATCATTTTACTAAAACAGAAATCAAAACAAAATAAAATGACATTCTAAGGATAGCACAACTCATGTGAAGAAGCAAAAACTTAGGCTCAACCGATACTAACCGATAATTGTTGAAGAGGAAAGGTGGGATGCTTATCCCCAAGCTTAGATGCTTGAGACTTCTTGAAATATTATCTTGGGATTCCTTGGGCATCCCCAAGGTTGAGATTTTGTGTCTCCTTAATTCTTCTCATATCACGGTTTTCCTAAATCTCAAAAGTTTCATCCACACAAAAACTCAACAAGAACTCGTGAGATAAATTAGTATAAACTAATGCAAAAACCTTATCATTCTCTACTCTAGCAAACCACTAAAATTATAATTCAACATTGCATACTAAATGCCTCTGCATATTTAATACTACTATCCTCAAATAGAATCATTAAACAAGCAAACATATGCAAACAATGCAAACATAACAACAATCTGCCAAAACAGTACAGTCTGTAAAGAATGCAAGAGTATCAATACTTATTCAACTCCAAACATTATGAAAGTTTACCACACTATAGAAAATTTATCATAGCTCATTTTTCAAAAAAGTTTCAACATTTTATCACATTCTGACTTTTCTAGGGAATTTTTGCAACAGCGGTAAACTTTCTGTTTTCAAACAGCAACATGTATACTTGCAAAATAAGCATGGTAAAGGCTATCATTGCCACTTTTATTGAAATAAAAGATGAAAACATTATTATAAATAACATAAATCAAATACTAACAAAATAAATTGACGCTCCAAGAAAAACACATATCATGTGACGAATGAAAACATAGCTCCAAGTGAGGTTACCGATAGTGTTGGAGACGAAAGAGGGGATGCCTTCCGGGGCATCCCAAGCTTAGTTGCTTGGATCTTCCTTGAATATTTCCTTGGGGTGCCTTGGGAAACCCCAAGCTTAGGTTCTTGTCACTTCTTATTCTCCTCATATCGATATCTCACCCAAAACTTGAAAACTTCAATCACACAAAACTTAACGGAGCTTTGTGAGATAGGTTAGTATGATAAAGAGCAAACCATTCCACTTTTGGTACTGACAAAGACAAGATTCATAATTGTTCTCACACAATTCCTACTGTATCATATCATTTCTACAATTTATATTGAGCAATATAAGCCATAGAAACTAGAAAACAAGCAAACTATGCATTGAAAACAGAATCTGTCAAAAACAGAACAGTCTGTAGTAATCTGTACTCAAACCATGCTTCTGGTACACCAAAAAATCCGAACAATTAGGAAAACCTGCGCAATTTGTCTATTAATCCTCTGTAAAAAGAATCAGAATTTTATCATGCTTCTGTTAAAAATGAGAATTATTTTCCTGATCGCAAAAGTTTCTGTTTTTCAGCAAGATCAAATCAACTATCACCATAGACCATCCCAAAGGTCTTACTTGGAACTTTATTGAAATAAAAGCAATAAAACATGATTACTAAAATAGAATAATCATGTGAACACACAAAAATAGTAGGTAAATGTGTTGGGTTGTCTCCTAACAAGCGCTTTTCTTTTATGTCGTTTAACTAGGCATGATGATTTCAATGATGCTCGCATAAAAGATAAGAACTGAAACATGAAGAGAGCATCATGAATCACATGGCAAGCACATTTAAGTCTAACCCACGTCCTATGCATAGGGATTTTGTGATCAAACAACTTATGGGAACAAGAATCAACTAGCATAGGAAGGAAAAACAAGCAAAACTTCAAGATTTTCAACACATAGAGAGGAAACTTGATATTATTGCAATTCTTACAAGCATAAGTTCCCCCCTCATAATAATTTTCAGTAGCATCATGAATGAATTCAACAATATAACCATCACATAAATCATTATTTTCATGATGCACAAGCATAGAAATTTTGTTCCTCTCCACATAAGCAAATTTCTTCTCATCAATAGTAGTGGGAGAAAACTCAACAAAATAACTATCATGTGATTGGAAATTAAAATCATGATGACAAGTTTCATGTTTATAATCATTCAATATAGGATACATGTCATCACCATAATCATCATAGATAGCAGCTTTGTTTTCATAATCAATTGCGACCTCTTCCAAAATAGTGGATTCATCATCAAATAAAGTCATGACATCTCGGAATCCACTTTCATCAATATAATCATCATAAATAGGAGGTGTGCAATCATCATAATAAATTTTCTCATCAAAACTTGGGGGACTAAAAATATCATCTTCATCAAATATAGCATCCCCAAGCTTATGGCTTTGCATATCATTTGCATCATGGATATTCAAAGATTTCATACCAACAACATTGCAATCATGCTCATCATTCAAATATTTTGTGCCAAACATTTTATTGACTTCTTCTTCTAACAATTGAGCACTATTTTCCGAACCATCATTTTCAATAAAGATATTGTAAAGATGATCAATAATATGATGCAACCTCAATTCCATTTTTTAATTTTCTTTTTATAAACCAAACTAGTGATAAAACAAGAAACTAAAAGATTCAATTGCAAGATCTAAAGATATACCTTCAAGCACTCACCTCCCCGGCAACGGTGCCACAAAAGAGCTTGATGTCTACTACGCAGCTTTATTCTTGTAGACACGTGTTGGGCCTCCAAGCGCAGAGTTTTGTAGGACAGTAGCAAATTTCCATCAAGTGGATGACCTAAGGTTTATCAATCCGTGAGAGGTGTAGGATGAAGATGGTCTCTCTCAAACGACCCTACAACCAAATACAAGAAATCTCTATTGTCCCCAACGCACCCAATACAATGGCAAATTGTATAGGTGCACTAGTTCGGCGAAGAGATAGTGATAAAAGTGTAATATGGATGGTAGAAATATATTTTTATAATCTGAATAAATAAAACCAGCAAGGTAGCAAATAGTAAACGGGCACAAAAACGGTGTTTCAATGCTTAAAAACAAGGCCTAGGGTTCATACTTTCGCTAGTGCAATCTCTCAACAGTGCTAACATAGTTGGATCATATGATTATCCCTCAAACTGTAACAAAGAATCACTCCCGAGTTCCTATTAGCAGAGAACAAAAGATAGGAATTGTTTGTAGGGTACGAAGCTGAAAGTGTGTTATATCGACAGGAGGGGGGGTGAATAGGCGATTTTTATGAAAGTCTTCAATATGTGGAAGTTATGAAGACAAACGATAGAAATAAACCTATTACCCTGCAGCAGAAGGTAGACTACACTAGGCAAGCCATAGTCAAGTATTCAATAGAGTGAAAGCACAATGACTAATAGCAGCAATGTAGTAAGGATCAGGTAGGAAGATATTATGAAGCCAAAAAGAACACGCAGTCACTCAGTGAAGATAAAAGATAGTGCAATCATACAATGACTTCACAAGGAGTAACAATACAAAAAGAGAAGGGAAGGATGAAACCAGTGACTCGTTGAAGACAATGATGTGTTGGACCAGTTCCAGTTGCTGTGACAACTGTATGTCTGGTTAGGGCGGCTAGGTATTTAAACCTGAGGACACACAGTCCCGGACACCTAGTCCTGAACACGCAGCTCAGGACACCTAGTCCTCACCATATTCCCCTTGAGCTAAGGTCACACAGACCTCGCCCAATCACTCTGGTAAGTCTTCAAGGTAGACTCCCAAACCTTCACAGACTTTGTTCACCGGCAATCCACAATGTCTCTTGGATGCTCAGAACGCGACGCCTAACCGGCTGGAGGATTCATAGTCCTCAAGTGTAATAAGTCTTTAAATCACACAGACAAGAAGACTTAAGTGATGCCTAATTCTCTTTGGCTCTGGGTGGTTAGGGCTTTATCCTCGCAAGGAATTCTCTCTCAAAAGCTTCGAGGTGGGTTGCTCTCAAACGACAAAAGCCGTATACTCACTCTGAGCAGCCAACCGTTTTTGGTTGTAGGGGGTGGGCTGTTTATAGCCACTAGGCAACCCGACCTGATTTGTCCGAAATGATCCTGGGTCACTAAGGAACTGACACGTGTTCCAACGGTAAAATTTCAAACTCACACAGCAACTTTACTTGGGCTACAAGCAAAGATGACTTGTCCGACTCTGGACCAGATTCGCTCTCATGGTCTTCACTCGAAGACATAGGTTTTGGTTAAGCATCACTTCAATCATTCTGACTGGTTCTCTTGGACCCCACTTAACAGTACGGTGGTTCCTATGACTCAACAAAGAAGAAGAAAAAGAACTACGAAAGATCTAAGTCTTCGAGCTCCATAGGCTTCATGCGATGTCTTCTCTTGTCATAGTCTTCAATGTGAATATCTTCATATGCCACCTTTGACTTCAATGTCTTCATACATTTTTAGGGGTCATCTCTGGTAGGAAAACCGAATCAATGAGGGACTTCTACCTGTGTTATCCTGCAATTCTCACAAACACATTAGTCCCTCAACTAGGTTTGTCATCAATACTCCAAAACCAACTAGGGGTGGCACTAGATGCACTTACAATCTCCCCCTTTTTGGTGGTTGATGACAAACTAGTTGAAGTTTTCAACGGGGAATATAATATGTGAAATTGTAAAGGATAAGGAATTGTCTTCATAAGTTGCAAGGGCTCCCCCTAAAGATGTGCATGTAAGTAGTTTGCTTTTGGAATGCAAATGCACATGGCAGGTTGTGCTTGTGGAGATCCTCTTCAACTTATGATGACAATCCACTATGCATGTGAAGGTATGTGAAGATAATGACATGCATAATGGAAAATGGACGTCTGCAAAATGATCTAAGTGCGGAATTTATCGTCGCACATGCGGAATTTATCATCGCATCACAAAATGGCAAATAGGTAGAGAACGACCATCGAGTTTAAGTGTTACAACTCAAAGAACCAAATGTATCAAAACGAGAGTTGTAAACACGAAGGAAAATATGAAGCACCCGCCCATATGGACCCGCTTGAAGACTATTAAACTCATATGCTTCTCCCCCTTTTGTCAGTAAGGACCAAAAAGGTTTGAAGACATAGAGCCTCTACTCGTTCCCATGAAGAGTAGGTGAAGCAGCAGGGTCGTTGGTGGTGTTCGGCGGTGCAGAAGAGCTTGGAGCAGTGTCGAAGCGTGCTGAAGGAGGCGGCAGTGAAGTAGCATCGTCGTCATCCTCGATCACTCTGGCATTTACAGTTGCAGCAGAGGAAGAGAACTCAGAGTCTTCAAGAGATGGAGTTCGTCGCAGCACTGCCCTTCGAGGAGGTGTGGAGTCAAACTTGAAGCGCTCAGAGAAGCCATCCTCTTGAAGATCATCTTCAGAACACATCAGCGTCAGCCCTTTCCATGTGCGTCGAGAGGTTTCATGAGCAACAAAGGCATTCTTGGTGGCAAGATTGCGAATGTGATTAACATCCACCAAGAGGCTTTGCATTTTACGCTTCAGCCAGTCATGATGCCTATCCTGTTTCTGATGAAGAGCCACAAGAAGCTCTCGGTCATTGAGAACACGAGTGCGCTTCTTGGGTCGTGGGGCAGTTGTACTGTCAGTGGCTTCAGTGAGAGCAGGATGCAGTGCACGTGTAGTGCCAACCAAAGGATACACATGAGTGACTGCTTCAACTCCTTCAATGTTCTGAGAAAAACTTTGATGCTCTGCATTCTGAAGACTTAGAGGTTCCTTGGCAGGCTCAGGATAGATGGCTTCAATAGACATATCCACATTAGGCAGAAAAATCCGATGATTGCGAGCAGATGGCTGATATGAGATAGCGGAGTGAAGTTTGATCAGCCGCATTACCCAAGGGGTGTAGAACTTCAAGCCAAGCAGATCAGAGCCTGATGCAGCAAGTTGGCGAATGAAGAAGTCCTGTGCATTGAAGCATTTTCCATGAAGAATATAGAAGACCAAAGTCTTCATTGCACCTTCCAGCTTGGCATGTGGAGAGTGCCCTTTGATGGGCCAGAGAGTTCGCCTTATGATGTGATAAATAGTCCTTGGCAGATACTCTAGGTCTTCAACAAAGAATTCTTTGGGATATGCAGCATCTTGGGGTAATGGCTTCATCATACTGAGCATCTGACTCATGTTAGGTTCAAGCTTCTAAAAGATGCTCTCCACAGCTTCACTGTGAAGTTGACAGCCAGATTCGTAGAGATCGCCGGGAGTGGGTAGACCAGTGAGCTCAATGATGTCAAAGGCTTTGGCTTCGTGATGAACGTTTCCTGTCATCCACTCCAGGACCCAAGTCTTCGGATCTCTGTTATACCCGCGGATGTGAAGTGTGGCATAGAATTGGAGCAGCAAGTCTTCATTCCAATGCTCTTGGTCAGTGACGAACAGCAGCAATCCAACCTCTTTGAAGCAATCCAGAGCTTCTTCCAAACAGGGTAGACCAGCTATTGCTTCAATGTCAAGACGCTTGTGTGGGAAGATGCGACCTTGATTGTATAGAATGCAGGAGTAATAGCTTCGCTGCAGATAGCTCCAGAACCGATCAGATGATATTCTTTCCCTTGAGTAGGGGTTCCTAGAGCTATTGAAGAATGTGTTGTCTGCTTTGAAGCCATTGATATTGAAGGATCCAGGTGCTGATGCAGGACTTGGGAACCTGGGCAATCTTGGGATTGGCTTCTGTACCTGAGGCCTGTGCTCAACATGATAGTCGAACTGAGGACCGGCAGCAGGCGCAGGAACAGAAGCAGTGGGATCAGTGGCTTCGCTGACTTCTGGTGCTTTTGTTGGTGAGGGCTCCACATTAGCTTCAGCCATGACAACGTCAGTGGCTTCATTGGTGTTGGTGGTGGCAGCCTCAAGATTTTCAACCTCCACTTGACGAGCTGGAGGGTCGGTCACAACCACGTTCTCCTCGAGAACCGCTTCTTGGTGGGACAGGGGAGTAGCAGCTTGTGGGACTTCTTCTACATCGGCTGATGCAGCCGGAATGTCTTCAGCAACTTCAGCTTCAGACACAGAGACTGGAGGCCTTGGTCCTTTGCGAAGCCTGCGCAACGCAGGTGATGCGTGTGTAGTTGGAGTTGGCTGGGCCTCAAAGTCTTCTTCCTCTTGTGGGCGATCAGCCCATGAAGCATCCTGAGCAATTGGCGTCAGAGGACGACCAATGCTGATGAGTTCGATGTGCTCAGGCTGAGGAAGGACTGCACCATCTTCTACATGGTCATGGTGACCAATGTCGTCAGCAGCGATGGGATCAGCTGCTGGAAAGTCTTCAGCTTCATGAGCCTCTGTGAAAGCAGGCTCATGGATTGTCAGTTGGCTTTCAGCGTCAGGACAAACCATGGAAATGGGTTCAACAATCAAAGGCTCTGTGGGAGCAGCCCGTTCTTTCTTGGCTTTAGGATGTTTCCTCTTCCTGGCTTCAGCCTCAGCAGTCCTTGTCTTCTTCAGCTCTGAAGCGGTTGACCGGGCTTTTGGCTTCGAGCCAGTCATTCTAGTTGGGAAGACAATGGGATCTGCTTCCTGCCTTGGTGCGAGAGGTTCGGCCACAATGGGCTTCTTCTTCTGCTTAGCAGCCATCCTGGGATCAATGCCCGGACGCCCAAGGGCCTTGCGCTTCTCAGCTTCGTTGTAGCCCTGCACACACTTGTCAGCCAGGCTCTTCATATGCTCCCGAGAACCCTGAGCTTCTGCGCGTTTCTTGAGAAAGGCTTCTTTGAGCTCGTGCAGCATAATCTTGAAGTTCTTCACCTCTTGCACGCTGAGCTTGGCCATATGCTTCTTGAACTGAGCCTTTTCATAGTCAATCTTTTGCTTCAGTTCGATGATGCGCTGAGCGAGGGCTAGCTCTGAAGCAATGGCGCCATGGAAGGCGACACTGAGGAAAATGGGTAGTTGCAGATCTTTGAAGCTGATGTTTAGCGTGTCAAACCATTCATCAATGAAGTTGTGGATGATTGTTACATCAAAGAGAGGCAGATCATTGAAGATTTCTGCTTCTTCTTTGCTCTCGATGAGTTGCTCAAGAGTGTCATCTGCAAGATCTTCATCACTTGACAGATCAATGGCATCATTGCGCAGAATGGCAGCAGCAGTTAGCTCTTGGCTGGTGTGTGGCAGAGGCATCTTGACCTTCTAGGGCTTGGAGATGCGTGACAAATCTTCAGACTGCACACTGTCTTCAGGAGGTGCAGTTGCCAGTGGCTTTGCCCGTGAGATTTTTGGTGCAGAGGCCGGCTTTGAAGCTTTTAGCTGCTTCAGCTTCTTTGGCTTCGGCGCTGCAGGCGCTTCATCAGATTCAGCATCATCTGCAGGCTCATTCACGGTTGTCCCTTGAACCAAGATATGGGTGATGAGACCTTCAAGGTTGTAGAAAGGACCGACGACATTGGGTTCTGCATCACGGGTGCCGTCAGGACTTGGAGCAGAAGGACCAGGGTTGAAGTCTAGTCCCAATGTCTTCTTGTTCTGCTTTGCTGAGTTCTGGGAAACTGGAAGTTGCGCTTAAACAGATTGTCGTCACGACACCATAGCAGAGACGATGGGTCAGCATCCGCAGGCTGTGGTCCATGGACCATGCAGGGATAGAAGCCTTGTTCAATGGCTTCATCTCTGGTCCTGGGTTGAAGATTTTTGTAGAGGATGTCTCCCCATGGTCGCTTGATGGCATTCTTTTCAGCATATTCCTTGGTCACAAATCTGTACTTGAACCACTGTTGTGCCCAATAGCGTCGAATCCATTGGATTCACGTCTTGCGCTGATTGTAATCCTCTTCAGGATCTGTCTTGTACAGCTCTGAGAGGTCATCGAGCAGATCTCTTGATGTTTCTCCTTGACGCTTTCTGCCACCCTTCCTTGCTGATTTTTCTGAAGCCATGAACCTTAATCTGAAAGGCTTCAATACGTTCCGAGGCTTCAAAGGTTTTCACTTGCTGGACAAACAGGAACTGGCTTCGGGAGAATTTATGTGATGCTGTAAGAATTCTGCAAATGAATGCAGACTATGAGAACCAAGGGATTCTCCCACGGACATGTACCTATGACAGCATTAAGGTGCGAGGGAAGTGGAAGAGGTCATATGAATTCTCAGAAGATTTTGAAGATAAATCAGTTTAGAAGACATTGACCTCATCGTGCGAAGACATTCACTCATAGATAAGGAGTTGGTTCCAGATTTGTACGAATCCACGAATCAGTACAAGTGAGGAATCTAACTACTTTGTGAAGCATAAGTGAATATACTAGGCATGTTATGAGATGCAGTATGAAAGAGATCCAACTTGTGTGAATAGAAACTGCTTGTGGTAGAAAGTGATAAATCTATAGGATCAAAGAGGCCTTAAAAAGGAGGTTTTATTTACCACACGAAGAACTGCTAGACGGAGTGGAAGAGGAGGCCGAGCAGTTCGATCGTCCGTGCCCTAACTTGGCGACGGAGGACACCTATGGCGATGGTGGAGAAGGCGATGTCCGCGGTCGGCGTGAAGACGGCGTCGGAGAGGTTGCGGCAGCGAAGCGCTTCGTCGCCAGCGTCATCGAGGGCTAGCGGTGGCGCTAGGGTTCGTGCGAGAGTGGAAGAAGAGATAATGACTGTTGTGAGGTGTGTATTTACAGGTACAGGGGTGGCACTGCGTTATTACACAGGTGCCCCTGGCAATTCGCATCTGAGGAACACGTGGCCATCATGCAGCATATTGGGGTTTGTTCCACGTCCCACGCACGCCTGGATTGTCGGGTGGTCGTTCCCACTTCTCCGGGTTTCAGGTGGAGGAATGAGCATTGAAAACGGACTTAATGGTTGTCTCTGTATCTTCTGCTGACAAGGACGCAGAGAAGACATTCGACAGTTTCAATAGAATGCATATGATTTGGAGAGATAGAGTTTGAGATAGAAAGCATAGAGAGGTTAGGGTCCGATCACATTCACTTAGTTCAAAAGATTCAACAAGAAGACATAGCTATAAGTGAATGCTGTAGAGGACAGAACACTGGTATATATATATATATATATATATATATATATATATATATATATATATATATATATATATATATAATCAACATAGTGAAGATAATCATGAAGATATGTTGAGATTGAAGCCAATACCAAATGTGAAGACATAGCAAATGTAACGCCATGAGTGAAACACTTCAAACAGAACATTTGGTGGTGGTGTTACCCACCGTATAGGAAGTATTAGACCCAGACACGGCGCACAATTATCGTGGCGCTCCGAAGTGAAATTCCACATTAATGTATTCACACTTAGAATGTATGTCTTCATTGATTGAAGATATACTTTACTTCGTGTGTTGCACATCTAAGTCATCAATATGCATAAGTGTTAGGATGTGTGCCTGATCACATGACATTTGAGGATTCCAGGATATTTAGCTCACACCGTAACTTGCAAAATCTCTTCTCATCCAAGGGCTTGGTGAAGATATCTGCCAATTGCTCTTCAGTGTTGACGTGTATGATATCAATATCTTCCTTCACAACATGATCTCTGAGAAAGTGATGACGAATTTCAATGTGCTTTGTCTTCGAGTGCTGAACTGGGTTGTTGGCAATCTTGATGGCTCTTTCGTTGTCGTAGTAGAGTGGCACTTGCTTCAGATGAATGCCATAGTCCTTGAGTGTTTGCTTCATCCACAGAAGCTGAGCGCAGTAAGATCCAGCAGCAATGTATTCAGATTCAGCAGTGGAGAGAGATACACAATTCTGCTTCTTTGAAGACCAACATACAAGTGATCGTCCCAGAAAGTGACATGTGCCTGATGTAGACTTGCGATCCACTTTGTCACCAGCATAATTAGCATCCGAGAATCCAACCAGATCAAACTCTGAGCCCTTTGGATACCATAATCCTAGAGTTGGGGTGTGAGCCAAATATCGAAGAATTCGCTTCACAGCTAAGTGATGCGACTCCTTTGGTGTCGCTTGGAATCGAGCACACATGCAAACACTAAGCATAATATCTGGCCTAGATGCACATAGATAAAGCAAAGAACCAATCATGGAGCGGTATACCTTTTGATCGAACTCTTTACCATTGTCGTCGGGACCCAGATGATGCTTGGCTGGCATTGGCGTCGTGAAGCCTTTGCAGTCTTGCATACCGAACTTCTTCAGACAATCTTTGAGATACTTCTCTTGAGATATGAAGATGCCGTTGCGTTGCTGTCGTATTTGGAGACCGAGGAAGAACTTTAGCTCTCCCATCATGGACATCTGATATTGCTCTTGCATCATATATCCAAACTCTTCACTGTACTTCTGATTGGTGCAGCCGAAGATAATGTCATCCACATATATTTGGCACACAAACAGTTCACCATCATATGTCTTCATGAAGAGAGTGGGGTCTAGGGAACCAGGTATGAAGCTGTTGCTCTTCGGGAAGTATTTGAGTGTGTCATACCAGGCCCGAGGGGCTTGTTTGAGGCCATACAGTGCCTTGTTGAGCTTGTATACCATGTCAGGATGTTTTGGATCTTCAAAGCCAGGCGGTTGTGCAACATACACTTCTTCTTCAATCTTGCCATTGAGAAAGGCGCTCTTCACATCCATTTGATATAGAACTATGTTGTGATGATTGGCATAGGCCAGCAGTATGCGTATGGCTTCAAGTCTAGCCACAGGAGCAAATGTTTCACCGAAGTCAATGCCTTCCACTTGAGTATATCCTTGAGCAACGAGACGAGCTTTGTTTCTGACAACTTGACCATGCTCATCTTGCTTGTTGCGATATATCCATTTGGTGCCTATTATGTTGTGCTTCTGAGGGTCAGGACGCTTAACCAGTTCCCATACATTATTCAGCTCAAACTATTGAAGCTCTTCTTGCATAGCTTGAATCCATTTAGGTTCCATGAAGGCTTCTTCAACTTTCTTGGGTTCTGTTATTGAGATGAATGTGAAGTGCCCACAGAAATTTGCTAGCTGAGTTGCCCTTGATCGAGTGAGCGGACCGGGTGCATTGATGCTATCAATTATTCTCTCAATCTGCACTTCATTGGCAACACGAGGATGTACAGGGCGAAGGTTTTGCTCTTGCTGATCATTGTCATTGTTAGTGGGATTGTCTTCAGGCTGAGCATTGTCTTCAGGTTGATCAGGTGCGGAGATGATAAGTTCCTCTTCAGGTTGAGCTTCAGAGGGTATGATTTCTCCGGTTCCCATAAGCTTGATTGATTCGCTGGATGGAACTTCATCTAGCATATTTGGGAGGTGCTCTCTTTGTGAACCGTTAGTCTCGTCAAACCGCACATCCACTGTTTCAACCACTTTATAATGAAAGAGATTGAAGACTCTGTAGGAGTGCGAATCCTTTCCATATCCAAGCATAAAACCCTCATGTGCTTTTGGTGCAAATTTTGAAGTGTGATGTGGATCCTTGATCCAGCACCTGGCACCAAATACTCTGAAGTAACTGACATTTGGCTTCTTGCCAGTAAGGAGCTCATAAGATGTCTTGTTCAGAAGCTTGTGAAGATAAACATGATTGATTGCATGGCATGCAGTATCAATGGCTTCAGGCCAGAATTTTCTTGGAGTCTTGTATTCATCAAGCATCGTTCGGGCCATCTCAATGAGTGTTCTGTTCTTGCGTTCGACAACGCCATTCTGCTGTGGCGTGTATGGGGCTGAGAATTCATGTGTGATGCCCAAGGTATCAAGATATGTATCAAGGCCAGTATTCTTGAATTCGGTGCCATTGTCACTTCTGATGTGCTTTATCTTGGCGCCATAGTTGTTCATTGCTCGATTGGCGAAGCGTTTGAAGACATCCTGCACTTCAATCTTGTAGAGGATTATGTGCACCCAAGTATATCTAGAATAATCATCAACAATAACAAAGCCATAGAGGCAAGTAGTAGTAGTAAGAGTTGAGTAATGAGTGGGACCGAAAAGATCCATGTGGAGCAGTTCGAAGGGTCGAGTGGTTGTCATGATTGTCTTCGAGGGATGTTTGGCCCTCGTCATCTTCCCTGCTTCACAGGCACCGCATAAGTGATCTTTCTTGAACTTGACGCCCTCGATGCCTACGACATGCTTCTTATTTGCAAGGGTGTGGAGGTTCCTCATGCCAGCCCGCCCTAGCCTCTGATGCCAGAGCCAGCATTCTGAAGCCTTTGCTAGAAGACATACGGCAAGCTGTGGTCCTGCCGAAAAATCTACCACGTACAAATCATCTTTCTGATACCCTTCAAACACTAGAGACTTGTCAGATTCCATTAGTACAAGGCAGCGATATTTTCCAAATATTACGATCATGTTCAAATCGCAAAGCATTGAGACAGACATTAAGTTGAAGCCAAGGGATTCAACAAGCATGACTTTATCCATGTGTTGATCCTTTGAGATCGCAACTCTACGTAGACCCAATACCTTACTTTTACCAGTGTCAGCAAATGTGATGTGACTCTTGTCAGATGGACGTAAGGTTGAGTCCATAAGAAGGCTTCTTTTGCCAGTCATGTGGCCATTCTGAAGACGCTGGTGTCGTACCCTAGAGTGCAGTTAGGGGGATAGGCTTCATGAAGAGAATTGTGAAGCAAAAACATTTGACGAACCAGTGGGTTATGAAAGCTTAGATCCAGATTAGGACTGATAGGGAGAGTAGCAAGCGATTCAGGAACGAAGTACATAGTAAGACCATTCGGGCATTTGATCTTGCGCCCTACAAGATGTTTAAGGTCCCCAGCAATAGCGTCAGACGATTTTGGTTTTCTGCTGGAGACCTTTCCCTGCAAAAGAGAGTTAAGCTTTCTTAGCCACCCACATCTTCAAGGGTGGCTTAGAAGCAATAAGTCTAAGTGCAACATCTGAGAACTTTGGCTTTGGAGCCCTAGCAAAAAGTCTTGCAGGCGGACAATAGTACTCATAAGAATAAGCAGAATAGTTCTTGGTCTTATGAACATGGCGGTTTGATGAACCACGCTCATATTCATAGGCCTGAGTATGGTTTCCCTGCAAAACATTTGCGTTAGTGCGACTCAGGTGAGTCCTCTGTTTGTATGAAGCCTTTGGACCATATGAAGCCTGTGGTCTGAGGTTTGTCTTCTTCACGTGTGGTGTCATGATGACATTCACAGGAAGATTCTCCAGACACCTTTTCGGAACCCAGATCTTCTTCATAGGCGGTCCATTCCCGCAGTTAGTACTAATGTACCTGGCAAACACTTCACCATTCTGATTCTTAAACAGTTTATAGTTTGCATCAAAGGATTCATCAATGACAATGGGATTTGCACAAGAGAAGCCAGATAGATTGGATAGATCTGCTGAAGATTCCTTTGCAGCAACCCATGTGGTTTTGGGGTACTGCTCAGGTTTCTAGTAAGAGCCATCAGCATTCATTTTCCTTACGAACCCAACACCCTCTTTCCTCAGGTTTCGGTTCAAGATCTGCTTTTTGAGGACATCACATAGTGTCTGATGCCCTTTAAGACTTTTGTACATCCCTGTTTCAAGCAATGTCTTCAACCTAGCATTCTCATCAGCAATAGCAGTGGAATCCTAAGCAGAGGGGTTAGTTCCCACATCAACAGTTGAAGATATTGCAATAGTATCAGCAGTAGAACATTCAGCAACAGTAGTAGCATTATCACGCTCAATGCATTTAAGATATGGTGGTTCAAATCCTTCCTGAGCGGAACTGCTCTGTTTGGCGTGAAGTGACTCATTTTCCTTTTGAAGATCTTCATGAGCCACTCTCAATTTCTCAAGATCTTGCTTCCTTTGAAGATAATCATAGGAAAGCTTTTCATGAGTTGTTGAGAGCGTTTCATGACGAGTTTCAAGTTCCTCATACTTAACGTGAAGATTTTTTATGTCTTCAATTAAGGACTCAGATCGAGTCATTTCAGCGCCTAACAGATAATCACTTTTGTCTAACAGTTTTTGAATATGTTCCATGGCTTTCTGTTGTTTAGTTGCAATTTTAGCAAGTGTTTTGTAGCTGGGTTTTGAACCACAATCAGAGTCATCGTCACTAGATGTTTGATAGTGAGTAGTGCGTGTGTTTACCTTGGCACCGCGTGCCATGAAGCAGTAGGTAGGAGCGGAGTAGTCCTTGTCATTTGCATCGGTGTCGGTGATGAAGTCATTGTCTTCAGTGTTGAAGATGGACTTGGCGACGTATGTTGTAGCCAGACTTGCGACGCCAAAATCGGACTCCTCCTCAAACTCCACATCCGCCTCCTCAGAAGCGGACTCCTCCTCTGAATCCATTTCCTTGCCAACAAACGCACGTGCCTTGCCAGATGAGCTCTTCTTGTGTGATGTAAGAAGACTTGGAAGAAGACTTTGAGTATTTCTTCTTCTTCTTCTTGTCGTCAGAGTCATAATCCTTGCTCTTCTTCTTCTTTTTGTCCTCATTGTCCCACTGCGGACACTCAGAGAAGAAGTGGCCAGGTTTCTTGCACTTGTGACATGTTTTCTTCTTGTAGTCATGAGTAGAAGCTTCATCATTCCTTGAGCTTGATCGGGAAGACTTTCTGAAGCCTTTCTTCTTGGTGAATTTTTGGAACTTCTTCACAAGCATAGCAAGTTCCCTTCCAATGTCTTCAGGATCATCAGAACTGCTGTCAGATTCTTCTTCAGATGAGGAGACAGCTTTTGCCTTCAAGGCACGAGTTCACCCATAGTTTGGACTGTAGATATCTCTTTTCTCAGAAAGCTGAAACTCATGTGTGTTGAGCCTCTCAAGTATGTCAGACGGATCGAGTGTCTTGAAATCAGGACGTTCCTGAATCATCAGGGCTAGGGTGTCAAACGAACTGTCAAGTGATCTCAGTAGTGTCTTGACGACTTCATGCTTGGTGATCTCAGTAGCGCCAAGGGCTTGAAGCTCATTCGTGATGTCAGTGAGTCGATCAAATGTGAGCTGGACATTCTCATTGTCATTTCTCTTGAAGCGGTTGAAGAGGTTGCGAAGGACACTGATTCTCTGATCTCTCTGGGTTGAGACGCCTTCGTTGACCTTGGAGAGCCGGTCCCAGACTAGCTTAGATGTTTCCAAATCACTCACGCGGCCATACTGTCCTTTGGTCAGATGACCACAGATGATATTCTTGGCAGTAGAGTCCAGTTGAACGAACTTCTTGATGTCAGCAGCAGTGACACCTTCTCCAGCCTAGGGAACGCCGTTCTTGACGACATACCATAGGTCGACGTCAATGGCTTCAAGATGCATGCGCATCTTATTCTTCTAGTAGGGATATTCAGTTCCATCGAAGACGGGGCACGTAGCGGAGACTTTGATTATCCCTGCAGTCGACATAGCTAAAACTCCAGGTGGTTAAACCGAATCACACAGAACAAGGGAGTACCTAGCTCTGATACCAATTGAAAGTGCGTTATATCGACTAGAGGGGGGTGAATAGGCGATTTTTATGTAAGTCTTCAATACGTGGAAGTTATGAAGACAAACGATAGAAATAAACCTATTACCCTGCAGCAGAAGGTAGACTACACTAGGCAAGCCATAGTCAAGTATTCAATAGAGTGAAAGCACAATGACTAATAGCAGCAATGTAGTAAGGATCAGGTAGGAAGATATTATGAAGCCAAACAGAACACGCAGTCACTCAGTGAAGATAAAAGATAGTGCAATCATACAATGACTTCACAAGGAGTAGCAGTACGTAAAGAGAAGGGAAGGATGAAACCAGTGACTCGTTGAAGACAATGATGTGTTGGACCAGTTCCAGTTGCTGTGACAACTGTATGTCTGGTTAGGGCGGCTAGGTATTTAAACCTGAGGACACACAGTCCCGGACACCCAATCCTGAACACGCAGCTCAGGACACCCAGTCCTCACCGTATTCCCCTTGAGCTAAGGTCACACAAACCTCGCCCAATCACTCTGGTAAGTCTTCAAGGTAGACTCCCAAACCTTCACAGACTTCGTTCACCGGCAATCCACAATGTCTCTTGGATGCTCAGAATGCGACGCCTAACCGGCTGGAGGATTCACAGTCCTCAAGTGTAAGAAGTCTTCAGATCACACAGACAAGAAGACTTAAGTGATGCCTAATTCTCTTTGGCTCTGGGTGGTTAGGGCTTTATCCTCGCAAGGAATTCTCTCTCAAAAGCTTCGAGGTGGGTTGCTCTCAAACGACAAAAGCCGTATACTCACTCTGAGCAGCCAACCGTTTTTGGTTGTAGGGGGTGGGCTATTTATAGCCACTAGGCAACCCGGCCTGATTTGTCCGAAATGACCCTGGGTCACTAAGGAACCGACACGTGTTCCAATGGTCAGATTTCAAACTCACACGGCAACTTTACTTGGGCTATAAGCAAAGTTGACTTGTCCGACTCTGGACAAGATTCGCTCTCATAGTCTTCACTCGAAGACATAGGTTTTGGTTAAGCATCACTTCAATCATTCTGACTGGTTCTCTTGGACCCCACTTAACAGTACGATGGTACCTATGACTCAACAAAGAAGAAGAAAAAGAACTACGAAAGATCTAAGTCTTCGAGCTCCATAGGCTTCATGCAACTCTCCCTTGGTTTCGGCATACTAAATAGCATGTTGCTTATTGCACTACCTGTATCAATGCGCCTTGACATACTAATTAAATTACAATGAGAAAAGTTTGCGGCTGGAGCTTTAGGACCCCAGCTTTTTACCTTTGCACCTTTCCTGTTTTCTTTCTCTTTTTTCTCCGAGCTACCCTGTGGATAACCCTATCAGGCAACACCCGTACACTTTGGTACATTTGATGTTTGCCAGGGGCTTTATAGCACCCCACATTACGGCAACAAAAGTCCAAACACTTTTTATAAGTATAGTTCGGCACCCCGAATTTAGCATTATATGCATTGGCTTCGAATCATGTCTTTGGTCAATAGTTGGGTTGCCCTGATCCTGTGCTTGCTACCTTACGTTCCGCTATATCGGCTAAGGTAGTAAAGGGAGAACTACTATGATTGTGCCTTGGTTTATCCAAAGGAGCACCTCAGTAGAGAAAGCCGAAAACTGACTGTCATGATGCGTCGAGAGCCGGTCAGCTGTTCGGAGGTTACAAATTGTTGGAGGTTTTTTTCGCATCACGCGAAGGATTGGTACTTCCCGATCAGACGCTTATAGCACTCTAGTTCGGATACTAGGGGCTGCGCCCATGTTTTTATTGTCGAACTCCTATGGCTAAGTGAGGGCATTACAGCCGCATAGGCTGGTTGCCTGGTTCATTGCGCTAAACAACTCCTTCAACGACCATCTAATTGGATCAAGCTTGTTTAGATTCCATCCCGAACACCCCCGTACTACCTACATGGGGCAGAGCTGGCGACTGGTTAACCCTCAGATTTCATACAACACGGCCGCATAGGAAGTAAAAATTTGAAAACATAACAAGGATTATATTGCACAATCACTTTGTTTTACCATACAAGGTAGAGGGAGCGCGAATACATTCATTCAAAGATAGTTTCTTTCGCACAATGATCCGCAACAATGCGGGACCCCTCCAAGACATCGCCGAAGTATTGCTTGGGTGTGCGGTGCTCCTTGCCCTCCGGTGGCCCCTCGGTCGCTAATTTGATAGCGTCCAGCTTCGCCCACCAGACCTTGCAATAGGAGAAGGCCAGACGTGCGCCCTCAATGCAGACGGACCACTTGACGACGTCGAGCTAAGGACAGGCATCCACCAGTCGCTTCACGAGGCCGAAGTAACTGCCGAGTATAGCTTCGGCTGGCCACAACCGGATTATTAAATCCTTCATGGCCGGCCACCCTATGCAACTCGACCAGCTGTTTTAGCTGATCGCTGAAGGGCATTGGATGTTCTGGCGCAAGATACTGCGACCAGAACAACTTCTCCGTGGAGCTCCCTTCTTTGGCTCGGAAGAATTCTGCGGCATCAGACACACTGCGTGGCAGATCAGCAAAAGCCCCTGGAGAACTCCGAATCCGGGTTAGTAAATGATATTTTATCTTCACATTCTTGCTTTGCATATTGAATGCCTTACCCGCCGCGATCTTCCTGGCCTCCTGGATCTCCTGGAGGGCGCCCTGGGCCTCATTCCAGGCTGCCTCAGCACTCTGACGAGTCTTGGCGAGTTTGGTCTCTTGAACCGACGCATCGCGCTCCAAGGCCTCGCACTTCCTCACCGCGTCCTTGAGATCCTGTTGGACCCCGTTGACCCGGGCCTTGAGCTTCTTCCGAGTGGCCTGCTCCTTGACAGCCTTCCCTTAGGCTTCGGCCAAGGCCTTTCTCAGGGCCTCGACCTCGGTCATCGCTTCTGTACATATCATGATACTTCGGTCAAATTCATATCATTTTACTTTTTCCAAATACATAACGGGTTATCACATACCTTGTTTTTCTTGGAGCTGCCTCCTCACCTGGCCGAGCTCGTCCTCGGCCTGCTCCAGTCTCCGCTTCAGTCCGGAGACCTCGGCAGTATGTGAGGCTGCGGCCAACAGCGATGCCTGCGTATTCATTTCAGAAAATTTAGTTAGTTCCATGCAATAAAGGATTGATCCTCTGTCCGGTTTTTCTTTCCGAACACCGGACAGTGTCTCAGGGGCTACTGTCTATATTGGAATTTTCTCTTTTTGCGTTGCTTACCTCAAAACCTGTCAGCAGGCTGCTGCAGGCTCCGGTTAGTCCGCTCTTGGCGGACTGAACCTTTTCAATTATCGTGCCTATAAGTACACGATGCTCATCCACAATGGAAGCGCCTCGCAGCGCTTCCAGCAGATTATCCGGTGCCCCAGGTTGGATGGGGGTCACCGGCGGAATAGGCATCCCCCTTATTTAGAAGGAGGTTGTGTGTCGGATTCCGGAGCCACATCGGTATCCGAAATTGAGTCCGGCTGAGGGCAGAACTAAATACGGCCCTCCCCACCAGCCTCTGATACGTCTCCAACGTATCTATAATTTTTGATTGTTCCATGCTATTATATTATCAACCTTGGATGTTTTATATGCATTTATATGCTATTTTATATGACTTCCGGGACTAACCTATTAACCTAGAGCCCAGTGCCAGTTTTTTTCGCCTATTTTAGTGTTTCGCAGAAAAGGAAAATCAAACGGAGTCCAATTGACCTGAAACTTCACGGAACTTATTTTTGGACCGGAGGAAGCCCAGAAGACTTGGAGTGCACGTCAGGGGATCTACGAGGAGGCCACGAGGCAAGGGGGCGCGCCCTCCACCCTCGTGGTCCCCTCGTGGCCCCCCTGACGTACTTCTTCCACCTATATATCTCCATATACCCTAAAAACATCCGAGAGCACAATAGATCGGGAGTTCCACCGCCAGAAGCCTCCGTAGCCACCGAAAACCAATCTATACCCGTTCTGGCACCCTGCCGGAGGGGGCAACCCCTCTCCGGTGGCCATCTTCATCATCACGATGCTCTCCATGACGAGGAGGGAGTAGTTCTCCCTCGGGGCTGAGGGTATGTACCAGTAGCTATGTGTTTGATCTATCTATCTATCTATCTATCTATCTCTCTCTCTCTCTCTCGTGTTCTTGAGGTGATACGATCTTGATGTATCATGAGCTTTGCTATTATATTTGGATCCTATGATGTTTCTCCCCCCCTCTACTCTCTTGTAATGGATTGAGTTTCCCCTTTGAAGTTATCTTATCGGATTGAGTCTTTAAAGATTTGAGAACACTTGATGTATGTCTTGCCGTGCTTATCTGTGGTGACAATGGGATATCACGTGATTCACTTGATGTATGTTTTGGTGATCAACTTGCGGGTTCCGCCCATGAACCTATGCATAGGTGTTGGCACACGTTTTCGTCATGATTCTCCGGTAGAAACTTTGGGGCACTCTTTGAGGTTCTATGTGTTGGTTGAATAGATGAATCTGAGATTGAGTGATGCATATCGTATAGTCATACCCATGGATACTTGAGCTGACATTGGAGTATCTAGGTGACATTAGGGTTTTGGTTGATTTGTGTCTTAAGGTGTTATTCTAGTACGAACTCTAGGGCTGTTTGTGATAATTATAGGAATAGCCCAACGGATTGATTGGAAAGAATAACTTTGAGGTGGTTTCGTACCCTACCATAATCTCTTCGTTCGTTCTCCGCTATTAGTGACTTTGGAGTGACTCTTTGTTGCATGATGAGGGATGGTTATGTGATCCAAATATGTTATTATTGTTGAGAGGACTTGCACTAGTGAAATTATGAACCCTAGGCCTTGTTTCCTATCATTGCAACACCGTTTATGCTCGCTTTTATCATTATTACCTTGCTGTTTTTATAATTTCAGATTACAAAAACCTTTATCTACTATCCATATACCACTTGTATCACCATCTCTTCGCCGAACTAGTGCACCTATACAATTTACCATTGTATTGGGTGTGTTGGGGACACAAGAGACTCTTTGTTATTTGGTTGCAGGCTTGCTTGAGAGATACCATCTTCATCCTACGCCTCCTACGGATTGATAAACCTTAGGTCATCCACCTGAGGGAAATTTGCTATTGTCCTACAAACCTCTGCACTTGGAGGCCCAACAACGTCTACAAGAAAAAGGTTGTGTGGTAGACATCAAGCTCTTTTCTGGCACCGTTGCCGGGGAGGTTAGCGCTTGAAGGTATATCTTTAGATCTTGCAATCGAGTCTTTTAGTTTCTTGTTTTATCACTAGTTTAGTTTATAAAAGGAAACTATAAAAATGGAATTGAGTTTGTCGCATACGCTTCACCTTTTTAATATCTTTCGTGAGTATGATGGAAAGGAAAATTGTGCTCAAGTTCTAGAATAAGAATGCATTAGAATGTTTGGCACTAAATATTTGAATGATGAGCATGATTGCAATGTTGTTAGTATGAATTCCTTGAATATCCATGATGCTAATGATATGCAAAGCCACAATCTTGGGGAAGCTATGTTTGATAAATATGATATTTTTTGTCCCCCAAGTTTTGATGAGCAAATTTATTATGATGATAGCATGCCTCCTATTTATGATGATTATGTTGATGAAAGTGGTTTTGGAGAGGTCATGACTTTATTTAGTGATGATTCCACTATTTCGGAAGGGGTTCCAATTGATTATGAGAACAAAGTTGCTATCTATGATGATTATTGTGATGACTTGTATGCTATAAAGAATAATGATATCCATGAACCTTGTCATCATGATTTTAGTTTTCAATTGGATTATGCCTCACATGATAATTTTTTTGTTGAGTTTGCTCCCACTATTATTCATGAGAAGAATTTTGCTTATGTGGAGAGTAATAAGATTTCTATGCTAGTAGATCATGAAAAGAATACTTTAGGTGCTGGTTATACTGTTGAATTCATTCATGATGCTACTTAAAATTATTATGAGGAAGGAATATATGCTTGTGGGAATTGCAATAATATCAAGTTTCCCCTCTATGTGCTTAAAATTTTGAAGTTATGCTTGTTTTGCCTTCCTATGCTAGTTGATTCTTGTTCCCATAAGTTGTTTGCTCACAAAATCCTTATGCATAGGAAGTGGGTTAGACTTAAATGTCCTAGTCATATTCTTCATGATGCTCTCTTTATGTTTCAATTCTTATCCTTTATGTGAGCATCATTGAAATCATCATGCCTAGCTAGGGGCGTTAAACGATAGCGCTTGTTGGGAGGCAACCAAATTTTGTTTTAGTTCCTTGCTTTTTGTTCCTGTTTAGTAATAAATAATTCATCTAGCCTCTGTTTAGATGTGGTTTTGTGCTTTTAATTAGTGTTTGTGCCAAGTAGAACCTTTGGGAAGACTTGGGGAAAGTCTTGTTGATCATGCTGTAAAAAACAGAAACTTTAGCG
The DNA here is from genome assembly GCF_002162155.2 of Triticum dicoccoides. Classification (NCBI taxonomy): domain Eukaryota; kingdom Viridiplantae; phylum Streptophyta; class Magnoliopsida; order Poales; family Poaceae; genus Triticum; species Triticum dicoccoides. Next base: position 99,890,519 of record NC_041386.1, read on the forward strand.
CTCACGAGAATTGCTGCCATTTTTATTTGGAAAGTGCTATTTAGTTAATTCTTTTTGAAGATGATTAGTTGATAAATTCCTCAGGTCCAGAAATTTATTTGAGAATTTTATGAGTTCCAGAAGTATACGTTTGATTCAGATTACTACAGACTGTTCTGTTTTTCATATGTTGTTTACTTATTTTGATGAATCTATGGCCAGTAAAAGAGTTTATAAACCATAGAGAAGTTGGAATACAGTAGGTTTAACACCAATATAAATAAAGAATGAGTTCATTACTGTACCTTGAAGTGGTGATTTATTTTCTTATACTAACGGAGCTTATGAGTTTTCTGGTAAGTTTTGTGTTGTGAAGTTTTCAAGTTTTGGGTAAGGATTCGATGGACTACGGAATAAGGAGTGGCAAGAACCTAAGCTTGGGGATGCCCAAGGCACCCCAAGGTAAAATCCAAGGACACCAAAAAGCCTAAGCTTGGGGATGCCCCGGAAGGCATCCCCTCTTTCGTCTTCGTTCATCGGTAACTTTACGTGGAGCTATATTTTTATTCGCCACATGATATGTGTTTTGCTTGGAGCGTCAATTTATTTTGTTAGGATTTGCTTGCTGTTATTTAGAACAATGTTTTGCATCTTTTATTTCAATAAAAGTGGCATTGATAGCCTTTACTATGCCTATTTTAGAAGTCCAGATGTTGCTGTTTGAAAACAGAAAGTTTACCGCTGTTGCAATAATTCCCTAGAAAGTCAGAATGTGATAAAATGTTGAAACATTTTGCATATTAAGATCTGATAAATTTACTACAGTGGGAATTTTCTTTCATAATTTTTGGAGCTAGGGAAGTATGGATGTTGCTGCATTCTTTATAGTCTCTCCTGTTTAGGCAGATTGCTGTTATGTTTGCATTGTTTGCATATGTTTGCTTCTTTAATGATTCTATTTGAGGATAGGACTATTAAATATGCAGAGGCATTTAGTCTGCAATGTTGAATAATAATATTAGTGATTTGCTACAGTAGAGTATGATAAGGTTTTGGCAATGGTTTATACTAACTTATCTCACGAGTCCTTGTTGAGTTTTGTGTGGATGAAGCTTTTGAGATTTAGGGAGACCGTGATATGAGAGGAATTAAGGAGATACAAAAGATCAAGCTTGGGGATGCCCAAGGCACCACAAGATAATATTTCAAGAAGTCTCAAGCGTCTAAGCTTCGGGATGCCCCTGTTGGCATCCCACCTTTCTTCTTCAACAACTATCGGTTAGTTTCGGTTGATCCTAAGTTTTTGCTTCTTCACATGATGTTTGCCATTCTTAGAATGTCATTTTATTTAGTTTTGCTTGATGTTTGAATAAAATACCAAGATCTGAAATTATTAAATGTTAGAGAGTCTTCACATAGTTGCATAATTATTCGACTACTCATTGATCTTCACTTATATCTTTCGGAGTAGTTTGTCATTTGTTCTAGTGCTTCACTTATATCTTTTAGAGCATGGTGGTAGTTTTATTTTGAAGAAATGGATGAACTCTCATGCTTCACTTAGATTATTTTGAGAGTCTTAAATATCATGGTAATTTGCTTACAATCCTAATATTCTAGGTATTCAAGAATAGTTAAAAAAAATCTTATGAGTGTTTTGAATACTAAGAGAAGTTTGATGCTTGATGATTGTTTTGAGATATGGAGGTAATAATATCAAAGTCGTGCTAGTTGAGTAGTTGTGAATTTGAGAAATACTTGTGTTGAAGTTTGCAAGTCCCGTAGCATGCACGTATGGTAAACGTTGTGTAACAAATTTGAAACATGAGGTGTTATTTGATTGTCTTCCTTATGAGTGGCGGTCGGGGACGAGCGATGGTCTTTTCCTACCAATCTATCCCCCTAGGAGCATGCGCGTAGTGCTGAGGTTTTTGATGACTTGTAGATTTTTGCAATAAGTATGTGAGTTCTTTATGACTAATGTTGAGTCCATGGATTATACGCACTCTCACCCTTCCATCCTTGCTAGCCTCTTCGGTACCGTGCATTGCCCTTTCTCACATTGAGAGTTGGTGCAAACCTCGCCGGTGCATTCAAACCCCGTGATATGATATGCTCTGTCACACATAAACCTCCTTATATCTTCCTCAAAACAGCCACCATACCTACCTATTATGGCATTTCCATAGCCATTCCGAGATATATTGCCATGCAACTTTCCACCATTCCGTTCATCATGACACATTCATCATTGTCATATTGCTTAGCATGATCATGTAGTTGACATAGTATTTGTGGCAAAGCCACCGTTCATAATTATTTCATACATGTCACTCTTGATTCATCGCAATCCCGGTACACCGCTGGAGGCATTCATATAGAACCATACTTTGTTCTAGTTTTGAGTTGTAATCATTGAGTTATAAATAAATAGAAGTGTGATGATCATCATTTTCTAGAGCATTGTCCCAAGTGAGGAATAAAAAATAGAAAAGCCATAAAAAAGGAGAAGGCCCAAAAAAAAGAGAAAGGCCATAAAAAAGAGAAGGCCCAAAAAAATGAAAAAAATGAGAGAAAAAGAGAGAAGGGACAATGCTACTATCCTTTGCCACACTTGTGCTTCAAAGTAGCACCATAATCCTCATGATAGAGAGTCTCTTGTTTTGTCACTTTCATATACTAGTGGGAATTTTTCATTATAGAACTTGGCTTGTATATTTCAACAATGGGCCTCCTAAAGTGCCCTAGGTCTTCGTGAGCAAGCAAGTTGGATGCACACCCACTTAGTTTCTTTTGTTGAGCTTTCATACATTTATAGCTCTAGTGCATCCATTGCATGGCAATGTTGGGGAACATAGTAATTTCAAAAAAATTCCTACGCACACACAAGATCATGGTGATGCATAGCAACAAGAGGGGAGAGTGTTGTCTACATACCCTCGTAGACCGGAAGCGGAAGCGTTAGCACAATGCGGTTGATGTAGTCGTACGTCTTCACGGCCCGACCTATCAAGCACCGAAACTATGGCACCTCCGAGTTCTAGCACACGTTCAGCTCGATGACGATCCCCGGACTCCGATCCAGCAGAATGTCAGGGAAGAGTTTCGTCAGCAGGACGGCATGGTGACAATCTTGATGTTCTACCGTCGCACGGCTTCGCCTAAGCACCGCTACAATATTATCGAGGATTATGGTGGAAGGGGGCACCGCACATGGCTAAGAGATCCAAGGGACCAATTGTTGTGTCTTTGGGGTGCCCCCTGCACCCGTATATAAAGGAGCAAGGGAGGAGGAGGACGGCCCTAGGAGGGGCGTGCCAAGTGTGGAGTCCTACTAGGACTCCCTAGTCCTAGTAGGATTCCACCTCCCATATGCAATAGGAAAAGAGGAAGGGAAAAGGAGAAGGAAGGAAGGGGGCGCCCCCCTTCCCTAGTCCAATTCGGACCAGACCAAGGGGAGGGGTGCGGCCACCTTTGAGGCCCTTTTCCTTTTCTCTCGTATGGCCCAATAAGGCCCCATACGTATTCTCGTAACTCTTCGGTACTCCGAAAAATACCTGAATCACTCGAAACCTTTCCGATGTCCGAATATAGTCGTCCAATATATCAATCTTTACGTCTCGACCATTTCGAGACTCCTCGTCATGTCCCTGATCTCATCCGGGACTCCGAACTCCTTCGGTACATCAATAGTCATAAACTCATAATATAACTGTCATCGAAACCGTAAGCGTGTGGACCCTACGGGTTCGAGAACAATGTAGACATGAACGATACACATCTCCGGTCAATAACCAATAGCGGAACCTGGATGCTCATATTGGCTCCCACATATTCTACGAAGATCTTTATCGGTCAGACCGCATAACAACATACGTTGTTCCCTTTGTCATCGGTATGTTACTTTCCCGAGATTCGATCGTCGGTATCTCAATACCTAGTTCAATCTCGTTACCGACAAGTCTCTTTACTCGTTCCGTAATACATCATCCCGCAACTAACTCATTAGTTGCAATGCTTGCAAGGCTTTAGGTGATGTGCATTACCGAGAGGGCCTAGAGATACCTCTCCGACAATCGGAGTGACAAATCCTAATCTCGAAATACGCCAACCCAACAAGTACCTTCGGAGACACCCATAGAGCACCTTTATAATCACCTAGTTACGTTGTGACGTTTGGTGGCACACAAAGTGTTCCTCTGGTAACGGGAGTTGCATAATCTCATAGTCATAGGAACATGTATAAGTCATGAAGAAAGCAATAGCAACAAATTAAACGATCAAGTGCTATGCTAACGGAATGGGTCAAGTCAATCACATCATTCTCCTAATGATGTGATACCGTTAATCAAATGACAACTCATGTCTATGGTTAGGAAACATAACCATCTTTAATCAACGAGCTAGTCAAGTAGAGGCATACTTGTGACACTCTGTTTGTCTATGTATTCACACATGTATTATGTTTCCGGTTAATACAATTCTAGCATGAACAATAAACATTTATCAAGATATAAGGAAATATATAATAACTTTATTATTGCCTCTAGGGTATATTTCCTTCAGTCTCCCACTTGCACTAGAGTCAATAATCTAGTTCACATCACCATGTGATTTAACATCAATAGTTTACATCACCATGTGATTACACCCATAGTTCACATTGACATGTGACCAACACCCAAAGGGTTTACTAGAGTCAATAATCTAGTTCACATCGCTATGTGATTAACACCCAAAGAGTACTGAGGTGTGATCATGTTTTTCTTGTGAGAGAATTTTAGTCAACGGGTCTGCTACATTTGGATCCGTATGTATTTTGCAAATTTCTATGTCAACAATGCTCTTCACGGAGCTACTCTAGCTAATTGCTCCCACTTTAAATATGTATCCAGATTGAGACTTTGAGTCATCTGGATCAGTGTCAAAACTTGCATTGACATAACCCTTTACGCCGAACCTTTTGTCACCTCCATAATCGAGAAACGTATCCTTATTCCACTAAGGATAATTTTGACCAATGTCCAGTGATCTACTCCTAGATCACTATTGTATTCCCTTGCCAAACTCATGGCAGGGTATACAATAGGTCTGGTACACAGCATGGCATACTTTATAGCACCTATGGCTAAGGCATAGGGAATGACTTTCATTCTCTCTCTATTTTCTGTCGTGGTTGGGTTTTGAGTCTTACTCAACTTCACACCTTGTAACATAGGCAAGAACTTCTTCTTTGACTGTTCCATTTTGAACTACTTCAAAATCTTGTCAAGGTATGTACTCATTGAAAAACTTATCAAGCGTCTTGATCTATCTCTATAGATCTTGATGCTCAATATGTAATCAGCTTCACTGAGGTCTTTCTTTGAAAAAGATCCTTTCAAACATTCCTTTATGCTTTGCAGAATAATTCTACATTATCTCCGATCAACAATATGTCATTCACATATACTTATCAGAAATGTTGTAGTGCTCCCACTCACTTTCTTGTAAATACATGCTTCATCACAAGTCCGTATAAAACTATATGCTTTGATCAACTTATCAAAGCGTATATTCCAACTCCAAGATGCTTGCACCAGTCCATAGATGGATCGCTGGAGCTTGTATATTTTGTTAGTACCTTTAGGATTGACAAAACCTTTTGGTTGCATCATATACAACTCTTCTTTAATAAATCCATTAAAGAATGCAATTTTGTTTATCCATTTGCCAGATTTCATAAAATGCGGCAATTGCTAACATGATTCGGACAGACTTAAGCATAGATACGAGTGAGAAACTCTCATCGTAGTCAACACCTTGAACTTGTCGAAAACCTTTTTGCGACAATTCTAGCTTTGTAGATAGTAATACTACTATCAGCGTCCATCTTCCTCTCGAAGATCCATTTAATCTCAATGGCTCGCCGATCAATGGGCAAGTCAATCAAAGTCCATACTTTGTTCTCATACATGGATCTCATCTCAGATTTCATGGCCTTAAGCCATTTCACGGAATCTGGGCTCATCATCGCTTCCTCATAGTTCGTAGGCTCATCATGGTCAAGTGACATGACCTCCAGAACAGGATTACCGTACCACTCTGGTGCGGATCTCACTCTGGTTTACCTATGAGGTTCGGTAGTAACTTGATCTGAAGTTACATGATCATCATCATTAGCTTCCTCACTAATTGGTGTAGTAGTCGCAGGAACAGATTTCTGTGATGAACTACTTTCCACTAAGGGAGCAGGTACAGTTACCTCAACAAGTTCTACTTTCCTCCCACTCACTTCTTTCGAGAGAAACTCCTTTTTTAGAAAGGATCCATTCTCAGCAACGAATATCTTGCCTTCGGATCTGTGATAGAAGGTGTACCCAACATTTTCTTTTGGGTATCCTATGAAGATGCACTTCTCCGATTTGGGTTTGAGCTTATAAGGTTGAAACTTTTTCGCATAAGCATTGCAACCTCAAACTTTAAGAAACGACAGTTTAGGTTTCTTGCCAAAACATAGTTCATAGGGTGTCGTCTCAACGGATTTAGACGGTGCCCTATTTAACGTGAATGTAGCTGTCTCTAATGCATAACCCCAAAACGATAGCGGTAAATCAGTAAGAAACATCATAGATCACACCATATCTAATAAAGCACGGTTATGACGTTCGGACACACCATTACACTGTGGTTTTCCAGGTGGCGTGAGTAGTGAAACTATTTCACATTGTTTAACTGAAGGCCAAACTCGTAACTCAAATATTTTACTTCTGCGATGATATCGTAGAAACTTTTATTTTGTTACGATGATTCTCCACTTCACTCTGAAATTCTTTGAACTTTTTAAATGTTTCAGACTTGTGTTTCATCAAGTAGATATACTCATATCTGCTCAAATCATCTGTGCAGATCAGAAAATAATGATACCTGCCACGAGCTTCAATATTCATCGGACCACATACATCAGTATGTATGATTTCCAACAAATCTGTTGCTCGCTCCATTGTTTCGGAGAACGGAGTCTTAGTCATCTTTCCCATGAGGCATGGTTCGCAAGCATCAACTGATTCATAATCAAGTGATTCCAAAAGTCCATCAGCATGGAGTTTCTTCATGCACTTTACACCAATATGACCTAAACGGCGGTGCCACAAATAAGTTGCACTATCATTATTAACTTTGCATCTTTTGGTTTCAATATTATGAATATGTGTATCACTATGATCGAGATCCAATGAACCATTTTTCATTGGGTGTATGACCATAGAAGGTTTTATTCATGTAAACAGAACAACAATTATTCCCTAACTTAAATGAATAACTGTATTGCAATAAACATGATCAAATCATATTCATGCTCAACGCAAACACCAAATAACACTTATTTAGGTTCAACACTAATCCCGAAAGTATAGGGAGTGTGCGATGATGATCATATCAATCTTGGAACCACTTCCAACACACATCATCACTTCACCCTTAACTAGTCTCTGTTCATTCTGCAACTCCCGTTTTGAGTTACCACTCTTAGCAACTGGACTAGTATCAAATACTGAGGGGTTGCTATAAACACTAGTAAAGTACACATCAATAACATGTATATCAAATATACCTATGTTCACTTTGACATCCTTCTTATCCGCCAATTACTTGGGGTAGTTCCGCTTCCAGTGACCAGTCCCTTTGTAGTAGAAGCACTCAGTTTCAGGCTTAGGTCCAGACTTGGGTTTTTCACTTGAGCAGCAACTTGCTTGCCGTTCTTCTTGAAGTTCCCCTTTCTTCCCTTTGTCCCTTTACTTGAAACTAGTGGTTTTGTTTACCATCAACACTTGATGCTTTTCTTGATTTCTACCTTCGTTGATTTCAGCATCACGAAGAGCTTGGAATTGTTTTTGTTAGCCCTTGCATATTATAGTTCATCATGAAGTTCTACTAACTTGGTGATGGTGACTAGAGAATTCTGTCAATCACTATTTTATCTGGAAGATTAACTCCCACTTGATTCAAGCGATTGTAGTACCCAGACAATCTGAGCACATGCTCATTGCTTGAGCTATTATCCTCCATCTTTTAGCTATAGAACTTGTTGGAGACTTCATATCTCTCAACTCGGGTATTTGCTTGAAATATTAACTTCAACTCCTGGAACATCTCATATGGTCCATGACGTTCAAAACGTCTTTGAAGTCCTGATTCTAAACCGTTTAAGCATGGTGCACTAAACTATCAATTAGTCATAATATTGAGCTAGCCAAATGTTCATAACATTTGCATATGCTCCTGCAATAGGTTTGTCACCTAGCGATGCATCAAAGACATAATTCTTCTGTGCAGCAATGAGGATAAACCTCAGATCATGGATCCAATCCACATCATTGCTACTAACATCTTTCAACTTAGTTTTCTCTAGGAACATATCAAAAATAAAATAGGGGAGCTAAACGCGAGTTATTGATCTACAACATAGATATGCTAATACTACCAGGCTAAGTTCATGATAAATTAAAGTTCAATTAATCATATTACTTAAGAACTCCCACTTCGATAGACATCCCTCTAATCATCTAAGTGATCACGTGATCCAAATCAACTAAACCATAACCGATCATCACGTGAAATGGAGTAGTTTTCAATGGTGAACATCACTATGTTGATCATATCTACTATATGATTGCTCGACCTTTCGGTCTCAGTGTTCCGAGGCCATATCTGCATATGCTAGGCTCGTCAAGTTTAACCTGAGTATTCTGCGTGTGCAAAACTGGCTTGCACCCGTTGTAGATGGACGTAGAGCTTATCACACCTGATCATCACGTGGTGTCTGGGCACGACGAACTTTGGCAATGGTGCATACTCAGGGAGAACACTTTTATCTTGAAATTTAGTGAGAGATCATCTTATAATGCTACCGTCAATTAAAACAAGATAAGATGCATAAAAGATAAACATCATATGCAATCAAAATATGTGACATGATATGGCCATCATCATCTTGTGCCTTTGATCTCCATCTCCAAAACATCATCATGATTTCCATCGTCACCGGCATGACACCATGATCTACAACATCTTGATCTATATCAATGTGTCGTCACATGGTCGTCTCGCCAACTATTGCTCTTGCAACTATTGCTATCGCATAGCGATAATTGTAAATCAATTATTTGGCGCTTGCATCTTATGCAATAGAGAGACAACCATAAGGCTTCTGCCAGTTGCCGATAACTTCAACAAAACATGATCATCTTATACAACAACTTATATCTCATCATGTCTTGACCATATCACATCACAACATGCCCTGCAAAAACAAGTTAGATGTCCTCTACTTTGTTGTTGCAAGTTTTACGTGGCTGCTACGGGCTTAGCAAGAACCGTTCTTACCTACGCATCAAAACCACAACGATAGTTTGTCAAGTTGGTGCTGTTTTAACCTTCTCAAGGACTGGGCGTAGCCACACTCGGTTCAACTAAAGTTGGAGAAACTGACACCCGCTAGTCACCTGTGTGCATAGCATGGCGGTAAACCCAGTCTCACGTAAGCATACGCGTAATGTCGGTCCGGGCCGCTTCATCCAACAATACCGCCGAACCAAAGTGTGACATGCTGGTAAGCAGTATGACTTATATCGCCCACAACTCACTTGTGTTCTACTCGTGCATATTACATCAACACATAAAACCTAGGCTCAGATGCCATTGTTGGGGAACGTAGTAATTTCAAAAAAATTCCTACGCACACGCAAGATCATGGTGATGCATAGCAATGAGAGGGGAGAGTGTTGTCTACATACCCTCGTAGACCGGAAGCGGAAGCGTAAGCACAACACGGTTGATGTAGTCGTACATCTTCACGGCCCGACCGATCGAGCACCGAAACTACGGCACCTCCGAGTTCTAGCACACGTTCAGCTCGATGACGATCCCCGGACTCCGATCCAGCAGAATGTCGGGGAAGAGTTCCGTCAGCACGATGACGTGGTGACGATCTTGATGTTCTACCGTCGCACGGCTTCGCCTAAGCACCGCTACAATATTATCGAGGATTATGGTGGAAGGGGGCACCGCACACGGCTAAGAGATCCAAGGGATTAATTGTTGTGTCTTTGGGGTGCCCCCTGCACCTGTATATAAAGGAGCAAGGGAGGAGGAGGCTGGCCCTAGGAGGGGGCGCGGCAAGTGTGGAGTCCTACTAGGACTCCCTAGTCCTAGTAGGATTCCACCTCCCATATGGAATAGGAAAAGAGGAAGGGAAAAGGAGAAGGAAGGAAGGGGGCGCCCCCTTCCCTAGTCCAATTCGGACCAGACCAAGGGGAGGGGTGCGGCCACCCTTGAGGCCCTTTTCCTTTTTTTCCGTATGGCCCAATAAGGCCCCATACATATTCCGTAACTCTCCGGTACTCTGAAAAATACCCAAATCACTCGGAACCTTTCCGATGTCCGAATATAGTCGTCCAATATATCAATCTTTACGTCTCGACCATTTCGAGACTCCTCGTCATGTCCCTGATCTCATGCGGGACTCCGAACTCCTTCGGTACATCAATACTCATAAACTCATAATATAACTGTCATCGAAACCTTAAGCGTGCGGACCCTACGAGTTCGAGAACAATGTAGACATGACCGAGACACGTCTCCGGTCAATAACCAATAGTGGAACCTGGATGCTCATATTGGCTCCCACATATTCTACGAAGATCTTTATCGGTCAGACCGCATAACAACATACGTTGTTTCCTTTGTCATCGGTATGTTACTTGCCCGAGATTCGATCGTCGGTATCTCAATACCTAGTTCAATCTCGTTACCGGCAAGTCTCTTTACTCGTTCCGTAATACATCATCCCACAACTAACTCATTAGTTGCAATGCTTGCAAGGCTTTAGGTGATGTGCATTACCGAGAGGGCCCAGAGATACCTCTCCGACAATCGGAGTGACAAATCCTAATCTCGAAATACGCCAACCCAACAAGTACCTTCGGAGACACCTGTAGAGCACCTTTATAATCACCCAGTTATGTTGTGAAGTTTGGTGGCACACAAAGTGTTCCTCTGGTAAATGGGAGTTCCATAATCTCATAGTCATAGGAACATGTATAAGTCATGAAGAAAGCAATAGCAACAAATTAAACGATCAAGTGCTATGCTAACGGAATGGGTCAAGTCAATAACATCATTCTCCTAATGATGTGATCCCGTTAATCAAATGACAACTCATGTCTACGGTTAGGAAACATAACCATCTTTAATAAACGAGCTAGTCAAGTAGAGGCATACTAGTGACACTCTGTTTGTCTATGTATTCACACATGTATTATGCTTCCGGTTAATACAATTCTAGCATGAATAATAAACATTTATCATGATATAAGGAAATATATAATAACTTTATTATTGCCTCTAGGGCATATTTCCTTCAGGCAATCCCTACTCCTTACATTAACATCAATCGATGGGCATCTCCATAGCTCATTGATTAGCCTCGTTGATGTGAGACTTCCTCCTTTTTGTCTCCTCGACATAACCCCCATCATCATATTCTATTCCACCCATAGTGCTATGTCCATGGCTCGCGCTCATGTATTGCGTGAAGGTTTATGAGTTTGAGATTACTAAAGTATGAAACAATTGCTTGGCTTGTCATCGGGGTTGTGCATGATGAGAGCATTCTTGTGTGACGAAAATGAAACATGACTAAACTATATGATTTTGTAGGGATAAACTTTTTTTGGCCATGCTATTTTGAGAAGACATAATTGCTTAGTTAGTATGCTTGAAGTATTATTATTTCTATGTCAATATGAACTTTTATCTTGAATCTTTCGGATCTGAATATTCATGCCACAATAAAGAGAATTACATGGATAAATATGTTAGGTAGCATTCCACATTAAAAATTCTGTTTTTATCATTTACCTACTCGAGGACGAGCAGGAATTAAGCTTGGGGATGCTGATACGTCTCCAACGTATCTATAATTTTTGATTGTTCCATGCTATTATATTATCAACCTTGGATGTTTTATATGCATTTATATGCTATTTTATATGATTTTCGGGACTAACCTATTAACCCAGAGCCCAGTGCCAGTTTCTGTTTTTTTTTGCCTATTTTAGGGTTTCGCAGAAAAGGAAAACGAAACTGAGTCCAATGGACCTGAAACTTCACGGAACTTATTTTTCGACCAGAAGAAGCCCAGAAGACTTGGAGTGCACGTCAGGGGATCTACGAGGAGGCCACGAGGCAAGGGGGCGCGCCCACCCCCCTAGGCACACCCTCCATCCTCGTGGGCCCCTCGTGGCCCCCCTGACGTACTTCTTCCGCCTATATATCTCCATATACCCTAAAAACATCCGAGAGCATAATAGATCGGGAGTTCCGCCGCCAGAAGCCTTCGTAGCCACCGAAAACCAATCTAGGCCCGTTCTGGCACCCTGCCGGAGGGGGCAATCCCTCTCCAGTGGCGATCTTCATCATCCCGTGCTCTCCATGACGAGGAGGGAGTAGTTCTCCCTCGGGGCTGAGGGTATGTACCAGTAGCTATGTGTTTGATCTCTCTCTCTCTCTCTCTCTCTCTCTCGTGTTCTTGAGGTGATACAATCTTGATGTATTGTGAGCTTTGCTATTATATTTGGATCCTATGATGTTTCTCCCCCCCTCTACTCTCTTGTAATGGATTGAGTTTCCCCTTTGAAGTTATCTTATCGGATTGAGTCTTTAAAGATTTGAGAACACTTGATGTTTGTCTTGCCGTGCGTATCTGTGGTGACAATGGGATATCATGTGATTCACTTGATATATGTTTTGGTGATCAACTTGCGGGTTCCGCCCATGAACCTATACATAGGGGTTGGCACACGTTTTCGTCGTGATTCTCCGGTAGAAACTTTGGGGCACTCTTTGAGGTTCTATGTGTTGGTTGAATAGATGAATCTGAGATTGTGTGATGCATATCGTATAATCATACCCATGGATACTTGAGGTGACATTGGAGTATCTAGGTGACATTAGGGTTTTGGTTGATTTGTGTCTTAAGGTGTTATTCTAGTATGAACTCTAGGGCTGTTTGTGACACTTATAGGAATAGCCCAACGGATTGATTGGAAAGAATAACTTTGAGGTGGTTTCGTACCCTACCATAATCTCTTCGTTCGTTCTCCGCTATTATTGACTTTGGAGTGATTCTTTGTTGCATGTTGAGGGATGGTTATGTGATCCAATTATGTTATTATTGTGGAGAGGACTTGCACTAGTGAAAGTATGAACCCTAGGCCTTGTTTCCTATCAATGCAATACCGTTTACACTCACTTTTATCATTAGTTACCTTGCTGTTTTTATAATTTCAGATTACAAAAACCTTTATCTACTATCCATATACCACTTGTATAACCATCTCTTCACCGAACTAGTGCACCTATACAATTTACCATTGTATTGGGTGTGTTGGGGACACAAGAGACTCTTTGTTATTTGGTTGCAGGCTTGCTTGAGAGAGACCATCTTCATCCTACGCCTCCTACGGATTGATAAACCTTAGGTCATCCACTTGAGGGAAATTTGCTACTGTCCTACAAACCTCTGCACTTGGAGGTGCAACAACGTCTACAAGAAAAAGGTTGTGTAGTAGACATCAGCCTCCATGGGGATTGATTCCCCTTGGTGTCCGGCGATGGGGGTTTCGCCTTCTGGCGCCTCCTGAGCCTCTCCCCCGCCTGGGAAGTCCTTCGGGACAGCGCCTCTGCATCATCCTTGGCCTTGGGGGAGTGAGCGGCTAGCGGTGAATCGCTGGCCATCTCCTTGGAATTCAGCGAGCCTCCTGACGAGGATCGCGGGGAGCTGTTGTGGGCCGGACTGCAATAAGTACAACCAATCATGTCAATACAACAAAGAGGAGAGGCTAGATTTATGGGCATGTATGATTTCCAGCAGCACTTATCACTACAAAAAAAAGACACATCCATGACATTTTGGACTGAACGATTTTTTTTTCTGTCATACATATGACACTTCTATGACGATAATTGTGACAAAACCCGGTATCATCATAGATGTGGTGGGCTCCTACTTCTATGACAAAAAATCATGACAGAAAATGGGCTTTCGTCCTGGGCGGGCCGGAGACGCAGCTGGATGACATTCTTTGGGCCGTCCATGACAGAAAAAACCATGGTAGAAGCGAGGGCGAGGAAAATTTCAGGGAGTTCCCGGTTACGGTGGGAGGTCGGGGGCTGAGCGATGCGCGTTTCTCTCGTACACGTACGCGCGTGTGTGTGAGGCGTTGGGCTCTAACTGAACCCAAGCGATTGCACTGCAGGCTACGCGTTACTGAACCCGAGCAATCGATCGATGGCTGTTAACTGAACCCGATCGAGCGATTCCTTCGCTACTGCTGCTAACTGAAGCCGATCGATGCTGCCTCTGGATG
>NC_041386.1:99905296-99926035 GCF_002162155.2 Triticum dicoccoides
GATCGAGCTGGTTGGGGCTGGATGAACAGGACCCCGATTGATCGAGCTGGTTGGGGCTGGATGAACAGGACCCCGTGGAGGGCTGGATGAACAGGACCACCCCGTGGATGGCAGGATGAACAGTAGACGGTGGAGGGCAGGGTGAACAGTAGCCCGTGGAGGGGTGGTTGAACAGGAGCCGTGGAGAGGGCTGGTTAAACAGTAGCCGGTGGAGTAGCACGCGGTGGAGGCTGGATGAACAGGAGCACGTGGATCAACAGTCGCAGGTGGAGGCTGGAGGAGGTCGATGATGGATGAACAGTAGCTCATGGAGGCTGGAGGGGGTCGACGGTGGAGATGAACAGTATCCTGTGGAGTCCCGTTTTGCGGTACGCCACACCCCTCCCGATGAACTGGACCCCCGTTTCGACCGTAGCGCTCCAACACAAGTCCATTTCGTCCGTTTTGCGGTACGTCACACCCCTCCCGATCAACAAGACCCCCGTTTCGACCGTAGGAGGTTCGTTTCCTCTGTTCTGCGATACGCCAGACCCCTCAAGATCAACAGGACCCCGTTCCAAATGTAGGAGGTCCGTTTCCCCCGTTATGCGATACGTCAGGCCTCGTTTCCATCGCCTATTCCGTCCAAGCCCTCCCGATGAACACGACCACACATTTCGTTCCGTCCCAGCCGGTTGGCTCCCACGTGTTCCGTTGCCTCCCCATGAACACGACGCATTCCGTTGCCTCCACATGAACACGACGACGACGCTGTTTCTCTGTTTCGACCCAGCAATGTACACGAGCCCTGGCCGTACGTATGCGCGAGTAGGCGTTCGAGACCCCGCCCGTATGTACACATACATGGCCGTATTTTGTTTCTTGCACCCTAGCCACTGTACGTACGTGTACATGCTACATGCGCGCCTCTACTACGACACGTGCGCGCCTCTACTACGACACGTGTGTGCCTCTACATCGACCAGTATGTACGTACACGTTCGCGACCAGAATGACAATGCTACGTACGCTTCGACCAGGTGGGTCCCGACTGTCAGGCACTTCCTTTCCTGCGAAGATGTAGCTGGTGGGTCCCAGCAGTCAGGGGGCGAATCATTTTTTTTGCCCGGACGCACTTCCTTGTGTGTGAAGATGTAGCTGGTGGGTCCTAGAAGTCAGGGGGAAGCGTTTTTTTCATGAAATCAGTGGCCCGTCCGGTGGGTCCCAGCTGTTAGGTGGAGGAATCATTATTTTCCGCGTAATAAGGAGGCACTTCCTTGCTGCGGCCGTGGACCCAGCTGTCAACCTCTCCATGTACAGTCCACATCCGATGGAAGTCGTTCCTTGACCACGTTGACCACGCCGCGCTGAGAGCACCAAGGCGGTGGACGACGACGAGGCCTAGGAAGGGGACGACACGGAGGCAGGGAAGACTCGGCAGTTGTTTTCCACGCGGAGGGGAGTATGACTGTACGAGGGTTTACTGGTTCGTCTGCCATCGCCGGAGAATAACAACAGGTGTGGGTGAGTAGAGGGATGGCTAGGCCAGCGATGGGAGTATGGTCGGGCGGTGAGGCCTGCGTGGCAGCATAGCCGGCCACGAGGAGGAGGGAGCTGGAAGTCCCGCCGATGCTTGTTTGAGCGGCTGGAGCAGGAAGATCAGAGATTGAAGAAGCACGACGGCCGTTGGATGGACATCCAACAGTCAGTGCTTGTGCGTCAACCTTTTTTAGGAAAGCCTCAAATCTGTGGAAAACAGCATACAACCCATCTGCCATTATTTCTAATAATTTACAGCCCATTTGCTAATTCTTAAGGTTTTTTGGAGCCCATATTCTTTTTGTTAGCATTACAACCCATATTGTGGCAAGGGTTAAAAAATTATATGAAATTTTGCATATTTCGGTGCGGTCCGAACTGTTTTTAATCCCGAAATTTCGACTCACATTCAAACTGATTTTAAAAATAAATGTATATCAATATAAAATCCAACAAATTCTCCACGCATAAAAATTAATGTAATTTAAAATATTGAAATGAAAAAAAAGATATTTGAAACTAATTGTCGGTTTGATGTGTTTTAAAAATGTACAACCCATTTCTCATTACTGATGGGCCATTTTCTCGGCCAACCGAATGAAAGCTCTCCTTGTCTTGAAAGATTTGCAGCCCAACGGGCCTGACAAAGTGACTTACTTGGCAAATCACAAAAAAACTGTGATGTGGCCGTGGACCCAGCTGTCAGCCTCTCCATGTACAGTACTCTTCCGATGGAAGTCGTTCCTTGACCACGTTGACCACGCCGCGCGGAGAGCACCACGGCGGTGGACGACAGCGAGGCCTAGGAAGGGGATGATGCGACAGTGGAAGCCCGCACGGAGAGGACTACGAGGGTTCACTGGTTCGGCTGCGGTGTGAGGCTGCCGTCGCCGGAGGGCCTGGCCAACGATGGGAATAGTAGGGGGCGGTGAGGCCTCTGCGGCAGCACAGCCGGCCACGGGAGGCAGGAGCATGCGGCACGACCGGCGCTGCTTTGGGCGGCTGGAGCAAGAAGACCAGAGGTTGAAGAAGCACTACGGCCGTTGGATGGACATCGTACGGTCACTGGAGCTAGAATCATTCATATTGACTAAGTTGACAAAGCCCTTCGTCCCCGTCAACTTAGTAGGCCCACAAGTCAGCCTCCCAGCAAGGTGGGTCCCAGCTAGCCGGGGGAGTATTCATTTTTTGTGCGTAATAAGGAGGCACTTCTGGTGGGTCCGAGCTGACAGCGGGGGGAACGTTTTTTCGCGAAATACGGTGGACCATCCGGTGGGTCCAGCAGTCAGGGGGAAACAATTTTTTTCGCAAAATACTGGTGGCTCGTCCGGTGGGTCCCTGCTATCAGGTGGAGGAATCATTATTTTCCGTGTAATAAGGAGGCACTTCCTTGCTACCGCTGTGGACCCAGCTGTCAGCCTCTCCATGTACAGTCCACGTCCGATGGAAGTCGTTCCTTCCATGTTGACCACGCCGCGCCAAGAGCACCAGGGCGGTGGACGATGGCGAGGCCTAGGAAGGGGACGACGCGGAGCAGGTAAAGACGCGGCAGTGGATGCCCACACGGAGAGGAGCATGAGGGTTCACTCGTTCGGCTGCGGTGTGAGGCTGCCATCGCCGCAGGGCCTGGCCAGCGGTGGGAATAGTAGGGGGGCGGTGAGGCCTCCATGGCAGCACAGCCGGCCACGGGAGGCAGGAGCAGGCGGCACGACCGGTGCTGCTTTGGGCGGCTGGAGCAAGAAGACCAGAGGTTGAAGAAGCACTACGGCCGTTGGATGGACATCGTACGGTCACTGCAGCTAGAATCGTTTATATTGACTAAGTTGACAAAGCCCTTGGTACGTCAACTTAGTAGGCCCACAGGTCAGCTTCCGAAATGGTGCGCCCCAGATGTCAGGGGGAGGAATCATTTTTTGGGCGGGTGAAGATAGAATATCCGAGATTGAAGAAGAAGCAGGGCACCCGTTGGATGGACATCCAATGACCACTGCTGCTTGAACCGTGTGTTGACTATAAGTTGACAAAGCCTTGCATACGCGTCACCTCTGTTTTTTTAGGGGACGCGTCAACTTAGTAAGGCCAGAAGTGTGTGGTAGAGAACTTATAGCCAATTTGAGATTTGTAAGAATGTGTAGCCCATTTTTGAATTCTAATGGAATTTACTACAACCCATTTATAGTTTGTTAAAAGTACAACCCATTTCAACCAACCATTCAAAACAGAATTCAATAAAATTTCCCACATTTTGATGGGATCCGAAATATTTTTATCCCGAAATTTCTAGTCAGATTAAATACAATTTCAATATAAATTTATATTATGTAAAAACCCAACGAAACATTGCGCTCGCAACAATTAATGAAATTAAAATTTTCAATATCCAAAAATAATATTTTATATAGTAATCACGTGTTTGGTGCATTTTTTTATAGTTATTGCCCAGTTTTTATAATTACATCCCATTTATTATTTCTTAAAGCCCATTTTCTTGTTAAGCCTAATGCATCCCTCCTAGGAAAAATTTGCAGCCCAGTGGGGCGGAGAATAACAACTTGACCTTGCCTGTGTATTCCTAAAAAAAGTATAGCTGGGCAAGCCATTTTCAGCTTGAAAAAAATTAATATCTGGGCTAGATATCTGGCCTGGGCTAGACGGGCCACAACCCGCCTAGTTAATACCTGCAACGATGTTTTCGTTGTTGTTCAGAGGAGAAAAATTAATATCTAGGCTAAACATCGAAAAACTCTGCAGTGCTCACACCTCAAAAACACAAATACTGCTCGAGCTGCTTGGTCCCAGATGTCGGCCGCTTCTTGTGCAACTCTCTCGTTTATTGACTAGTACTACATAGGTTGACAATGGTGTGGGACCGTGATGTCAGGAAACCAGGGGGAAGCAAAATAAATAACTCCAGCGAGCGCTTCCACCTCTGCCTCGTTGTCTCCCGTGGAAACCCCTTTCCTCCCTTTTTTTGCTCGGGCAAGGACCAATGCATGCAACACGTCCATGCGGTTATTAGGCAAGAAATAAAAGCACTTTGCATGCTATGAATTATGATGGCCTGCATGGGTAGCTAATAAGGCATCCTCTTAACTGCTGTGATTAAATGTTGTGTTTAGAAGAGAGAAATATTCTTCTTTTCCACCAATCTGCTTGCACCTAGGTCGTGATGCACCTTCTAATACGACTTATTCACCTAGACGGAGGGAGTATAGTTTTATACATATATACTCCCTCTGGTCCTTTTTACTCTACACATTGGATTTGCCAAAAGTCAAACTTTGCTAAGTTTGACCAAATTTATATTAGAAATTATTAAAATCTATAATATGTAATAAATATAATATGAAAATATATTCCAAGATGAATCTAATGATATTGGTGTTGTTATGTGAATGTCTATAATTTTTTATATAAACTTGGTCAAAGTTGGATGAGATTGACTTTGAACAAACTAATATGCAGAGTAAAAAGGATCGGAGGGAGTATATAATAAGGAGGCACTTGCGTACGTGAGGCTATGGACCTGGTGGGTCCCCATTGTCATCCTCTCCAAGTAAAGTCATCTCCTCGCCCACGCGCGCTTTCCGCCCAAAACAGTCAGCGCCGCCCGCCCCGCTTCCCGGTGCAGGCGATTGCTCCGCCTTCAAACGACACAAGTGCCTTCCGTCCGTCCATCTTCCACCCACATTAATGATACGTGGTTGCCGAGGCGGCTACTCCGGCGCCACACGTCCGTCCCTTCGCCCGCCCACCATTGCTATATAAACTGCTGCGCCGGCCATAGCCGCAGTCATCCGCATCCGTTCCCTTTCTCCTGTCCACACCACTATTGCCCACCATGGCTTCCTCGCGCTCCAGCGCTCTTCAGGACGGGCGGACTACGGACCACAAGGAGATGGCAGCCATTGCTGCCGACCGGCTGGTCGGCAGGCAGCCGGAGGATGACGACGTCCCAATGGAGAACATGGTAGTCGACGATCCGGCGCCAATCCCCTCCTCCGCGCCATCCTCGCTGGTGCATTGCACCATGACCATCAGCAAGGCCCATGCCCAATATATGGAAAGTGTGAGGCAGATGCATCAGGAGCAGTTCCGAGAGGCGCAGGCCGACGCCGCCTACAACCACCATCTCCTCCAGGAGCATCTGCAGGCGGAGGAGCAGATCGCCGCGGAGCGGGCGGAGCAGGAGGCACTACTCGACTCGTACCGCTCCGCCCGCAAGGGCCGCCTCGAGCGCTAGCGGTAGCACATGCGGGTGGCGGAGGCTGCGACCGCCTACAAAGAGGCTAGAAAAGAGGGCGATGAAGCGGGCGAGGCGCTGTTTGGCGAGACCGAGGACGAGGCAGAGGACAATGCCAGCTCCGACGAGTCCCTGCTCCGCTGGCATCGACGAGGCCCTGCTCCGCCGAGGCCCCGTGGCGCCAACAACGAGGCAGAGGACACCGCCGACTCCGCCGAGGCCCCGCCCCACCAACAACGAGGCAGAGGACACTGCCGGCTCAGCCGAGGCCCCACCCTGCCGGCAACACGGGGGAGGATTTCCACTGCTCCGCTGAGGCGCCGCCCGCTGGCAACGAGAGAGAGGACATCGCTGGCTCCACCGAGGCCCCGCCCCGCTGCCAACGAGGCCACGCCACACAGAAAATAAGGAAGAGTAGAACACGGTAGGTCGCCGCCGCTCGGGTCCAAGTAAGGCCACCGCTGCTACCCTCCGGTTGAAGCCAAGCTAGGCGGATTGACCATTGACGGCCGGTTAGCTTCTTGGCGGCGACGTGGAGTCGGGGAGTTCTGCTGGAGAATAACGCTGCTTCTACTTAACTGTTGGTACAGTTGGCTGACTGACATATGGGCCCAATAGGCCACATGTCAGTTATGCAAATCCACCTGCAGTTAAGTCACTGAAGCTTCAGTTCAGCTCAGCGGGACACAGGTGGGTAGCTTCGGTTAATTAATTATACCTTCAGCGCACCCCTTTTTAGTTGAAGAATGTATGAAATGTAATGAAATCTGGCATGTTTATATGAAATCCGACCATGTATGAATGAATTTGTTTCGATTAGTTCGAATTCCTGTATCAGTGGTATTGGATGAACATGCAAAACAATATGTACTAGCATTATTCCCAGGGTGATCACCTCGTTTGCAGCAGTTTCACATGTACTCCCTCCGGTCCTTTCTAGTCTGCATACAAGTTTTGTCTGCAGTCAAAGTACCTCTACTTTGACCAATCTTATACAAAAAAGTATGCACTTTCACAATGTGCGAAGTAAAAAGGAACAGAAGGAGTACAAAGAGGTTGAGCAGGTTTTTAGCGTTTCTGTACATTGCAATCAAACACACAGTCCTGGCAATTCACAGAGAACATTCAAAACAATCGATGATTATGCATCTCAGCGACTCACATGTCAAAGGCAATATTTACTTCACAACTAAAGAATAAAGAAAAAATTGATCGACCCTGCTGACAGCAAGGGCGTCCCATTCGAAAATATCAAACGCATGTCTTGCTAAAAATCAATGAGCAAAATTTGACAAGGTTGTCCCATTACAAAATATCAAATGCCTACGATTGTGGAATGGGCAGGGTTTGCCATCAGTTCGGACATTGACATGGCACCTCGTGCTAAATAAACCAGCTGTTCTTTTTGTGCAGTTCCACCAAAATCAACCAAATTCGCACGTAGCTTGTATGATTTCGCCCTTATATGTTGCAACGCCTTGAACTTATCGGCACCTCCTTTCTTGTGGTGGAAATGAATGATTCGATGTATTCATGAACATTTTGTGCAGTTCCCATTGAAATCAAGCTAAGCACCCCTATTTGCACAAATACAAAAAAGTGATTAGTATAGAGCAAACTGTACTATGAATTGACAGTTTCAACAGGCACATACATGGTCCATGTAGAGCACACTTTTATAAAAATGGAACTCACCAGAAAGAATCCTAGAATAACATTGTACTCGCGCATCACAGCAAAAAAATGGAGATTTTGTCAGTCCTTCTGAGCTGAAGTTAGTTTGGTCTTGTGGGGAGGAATGTAACCATCCTTCAACTGCTCCTTCTGATGATAAGATAGACATGGCTTCTTCATCCTGGCATTAATCGGAACTAGTCACTTCACGTACTCCATATTATTCTTCAGAGGAAGATGATCCTGTTGTGCAAAGACAAGAGGAGTACTAAATGCTAACATCACTGTTTGCTCAAAAAAAGGAAAGGAAATATTTAAAACAGCACAGATGAAGCACTTCTCAAGGACAATACCACTTTTTCATGAAAGCACCGAGAGTTGATTTTTGTTTTTCTTCCCCTTGTTCTTCCCCTTCATCACTTGGTTCAATAACAAACAAGCTTCGCCTTCAATGTAAGATTTGGCATGCCAATTAGGGAGCACAAGTATAGTACTAAACTTAATTTTCTGATGAAAGTGGCAAAATACAGGCCAGCAGTTGTGAAATATCCTTATCTTACCTCAATGGGATATTACGGTGCACATACAGATTGGAAGTCTTGTCTCCATTTGTGCAATTCACTAAAATCAAGCAACATTATCGTACAAGTAGCACAACATATGAATGCACACTGTAGAGTCATGTGAAAGAAGGCTAGTACTGACCTCTCATGATGCGAAATTCAAACAACTCACAAGAAGAAGATCTGAACCAAATTCGCCTTAACGGATAGGAAGTAAGATCTCCTCTTGTGCAGTTCCACTAAGATCAAGCAATCAAGCAATGTTGTCGGTGTGACATTTTGGTTGAACTGCACAAAACACTCTTAAAACAAAAGTGTTTTGTGAAGTGCAACAAAAGGTCACAATGGCAACGAGGTGAAGCAGATAACCCTGTTTACACAAAGGTGCAAAGGAAACAATTAGTGGTACGGTGGATGACACAGAAGCCAACAAAAAGAAGCATCTACCTTATCTAAATGGGAAAGAAAGCAAGACAGTAGCATTTCTCAAACGGTGGCATTGATTAATATTAACATAGAGATTATATTAACAATAAAATTCGCTAAACATGTAATTTGCTTTTAACTGTGGCATTGCATCAATTTTCCAGCGGCATTATTAGAGGGTGTTTGTTTACAGGGACATTTTGGTGCAGGGACTAAAAAAACTCCGTGTCAGTCCCATCTAAACCAAAGAGGAGGGACTTTTAGGGACTAAAAGTGGGCATTTGGGTCTAAAGAAAGAAGACCCCGAGGGAGTCTTTTTGGGACTTTTTCCAACAGTTGCCCCTGCCACGCATCGCACCTTGTCTCTATTAGTTCATTACTAGGGGTAACATGGTCTTTTAGCATGTCATTTAATAACCTCTAGTCCATGTTTAGTACCTGGAACCCAGCAGGCAGGGACTAGGGAGTTTTTAACCAAACAGGGCCTTAGATTAACAATAGCTAATGAGTTGCACGGGACAGTGGACGCACCAGCACCATGTGCATCTACCGATGTACGGTGGTCATGCACAGTCTGTTGCAACAAAGAACAAGCAACCAAGGAGCATATTTGTGTTGGTCCCAGTTTTGTTATCTTTAGACGCCTTTCCCTATGTGAGCGCAGCAAATCTAGTCCTGCTCAAACTCTACAGCCTTGTCCCTTCCTTTCCTTTTTGAACTAGTACTTTCGCCCCTTCCTTTCCTCTTTGAACCACGTCCTAGATTTATGCGATACAACTTTCCCCACTACTTTCCCCCATTCCTTTCCTCTTTGAACCACATCCTAGATTAATGCTATACAACTTTCCCCCTTCATTTCCTCTTTGAACCACGTCCTAGATTCATGCTATATACAACTTTTCCCACTACTTTCCCCCACTCCTTTCCTCTTTGAACCACGTCCTAGATTCATGGTATACATGCAGCTAGAGCAATGCATGTGGAGTAAGTAAATTATACCTTAAGGTTCTTGGGGCGTGGTTCGGTGGGCGATGGGACGACGGCGAAGAAGAAGGGGTCGGAGGCCCTCCCGCGCCGCCGCTGGGTGGAAAGTGAACAGCTGCGCTAGTAGTCCCTCGCCGACGGCGACAACGTTAAGCCTCCTTCCCTTCCCAGCGGACGGATCCTGCCGGCTCTTTGAGCAGCAGTGAGGGGAGAGAGAGGCCAACGAAGTCTTGTTTAGATCTGGAGAGGGCGAGAGAGTGTGAAGAGAGCAACTACAAGCGCTGAGGCTCCAGCGGGAGAGGGCGAGAGAGTGAGTGAACAGGCTAACCAGCTACACAACCCTCCCGTTATGTTAAACGAGAGGGAAATAACCTTTTATACATTCCTGCATTCGTGTGACAAGCATGCCGTGTTTTTTGTGTGTGTTGGGATTTCAATCATAATTGTGTCATGTGGCTTTGGTGGTAAGACTATCCACAGTGGTGCAGAAATAATGCAGCCTTAGTCACCTTACCTCTCTCCACGTAGTACGTTGGGTCCCACCAGTCAGAGGGTGAAACAAACAAATTAATAAGAAAAACTAAAAGCACCAGCGGTGTATCTTACCTCACACATCTCGCTACTGCTCGGGAACACTGTCCAATTGATCCCTCTGTTCGCTCATGTACTATTTTAAGTGAATCCTTATTATAACATGCACACAAATTTTGGCCACTTGTATTCGACTTAAGTCAGTGTGCCCCCGTATCTCGTATACTTACTACTCCCTCCATCTAGGTGTAATAAGTCACGTTAGAAGGTGCAACGGGACCAAGGTGCGTGCGTGTGCGTGTGCGTGTGTGTGTGTGTGTGTGTGTGTGTTTAACACCATGTGTGTGTTAGAGAGAGCGATAGATCGACCTACTCCTACAGAGAGATGTTGTGTAGTGTACGATTTTAGCCGCGAGAGTCGGTGCATCCTCCCGTTTCCGGGCGTGTCCGGTAGGGACATGCGGACAGCTGCCACGCCCGCTCCTGACCAGCCTGGCCCACCCAAAGCCCCTCCATCGCCCGCGCGCGCTTCCCGCCCGAAACGTTCAGCGCTGCTCCAAAGAATCGGTGCCGCATTCATGCCCGGGCAGAGCAGACGCGACCTCTCACTGGCGCAAGAGTGATGGTTGCTTCATCCGTCCAACTTACTGCTGGGTCTATGTGATTTGACGGCTCATTGGTCTTTATTACTAAGGTGGTAGGACTGCTGGATGTCCCACGTTTTCGGCGAAAGGAGGTATACTACTACTACTACTAGATTACAATTTTCTCCATTCTTACAGCGGAGGCATGCAAGAGCAGTGAAAACACGCAGGCTCAGTGATTACATGGCCCACTCACACTACTATCACCGTGCGACACCTAACTCTTTACATAGTACTCCCTCCGTTCCTAAATATTACTAGATGAGTCCCCGCACGTTGGCGCGGAACAGCGGTATATCTCTCTGCGCAAAATTATCGATTTCGTAGAACAAAAAAAATTCTATAACCGCATGACAAATGTGGTAGCCAAACTAAATAAACTCCCATCATCATTTAGATCATCCCACATAAGGAAAAAAGATCAGCCAACTCCTGAACTCTTACTGCATAATGGGATTATATTTTTCTTTTTGACATGTTAATGGGACTTAAAAGCTCACTTACATGCATGCTACCGGTTCATGCTTGCATGCAGACATGTTGATGTGATTTAAAACCCACTCACATGCATGTGGCACAGTATTTCTGCATGCTTGCATGTGGCTTAGTGCGGAGCCTCTCAATGTCAAGATCATACGGCTATTGAGGGAGTCCTGGATTAGGGGGTCTCCGGACAGCCGGACTATATCCTTTGGCCGGACTGTTGGACTATGAAGATACAAGATTGAAGACTTCGTCCCGTGTCCGGATAAGACTCTACTTGGTGTGGAAGACAAGCTAGGCAGTACGGATACGGATATCTCCTCCTTTGTAACCGACCTTGTGTAACTCTAGCCCCCTCCGGTGCCTATATAAACCGGAGGGCTTTAGTCCGTAGGACAACATACAATCATACCATAGGCTAGGTTCTAGGGTTTAGCCTCTCCGATCTCGTGCTAGATCCACTCTTGTACTACCCA
Source organism: Triticum dicoccoides (assembly GCF_002162155.2). NCBI lineage: Eukaryota > Viridiplantae > Streptophyta > Magnoliopsida > Poales > Poaceae > Triticum > Triticum dicoccoides. The sequence goes on from NC_041386.1 coordinate 99,916,839, forward strand.
TATCATCAATATTAATCAAGCAGGACGTAGGGTTTTACCTCCATCAAGAGGGCCTGAACCTGGGTAAAACATCGTGTCCCCTACCTCCTGTTACCATCCGCCTAGACGCACAGTTTGGGACCCCCTACCCGAGATCCGCCGGTTTTGACACCGACATTAGTGCTTTCATTGAGAGTTCCTCTGTGCCGTCGCCTTAGGCTTGATGGCTCCTTCTATCATCGATAGCAATGCAGTCCAAGGTGAGACTTTTCTCCCCGGACAGATCTTTGTGTTCGGCGGCTTCACACTGCGGGCCAACTCGCTTGGTCATCTGGAGCAGATCGAAAGCTACGCCCCTGGCCATCACGTCAGGTTTGGAAGCTTAAATTACACGGCCGATATCCGCGGAGACTTGATCTTCGACGGATTCGAGCCCGTGCCTTGTGCGCCACGCGGTCACGATGAGTACGATTTAGCTCTACCATCGGACCGTATTCAGGAGATCGCACCGGTAGCCGCTCCGAGCCTCAATTCGGAGCCAGTTGCGCCATCCATGGACGGGTGGATAGACCCCGTCATAGAGGTCGTATCCTCAGCGGCGATCGAGCCGAATATCGACCTTACCCTTCACGAGAGCCGTGTTGCCAAACTGTCAGATCCTTCCCCGGCCACGGACTCCGAACCGCCTGCGCCTGTGCCTATCAAATCCGACTGGGCGCCAATCATGGAGTTCACCTCCGCGGATATCTTTCAGCACTCGCCCTTCAGCGACATACTGAATTCATTAAAGTCTTTCTCCTTGTCAGGAGAGTCCTGGCCAAACTATGTCCGCAGGATTGGGATGCAGATGATGAAGAAATTCGCCGCCCACCCACCACCCACTTAGTAGCCACTGTCGATGACTTAACCAACATGCTCAACTTCGACTCCGAAGACATCGATGGTATGGATGACGATGCAGGAGATGAACAGGAACCACTGCCAACAGGGCACTGGACGCCCACTTCATCACATGATGTATACATGGTGGACACATGAAAAGAAAACGACGACGAGGAACGGAAGGACGCAACGAAGGGTTGTCCCCTCGAGAAGCAGTCAAAGCGGCGGCGTAAGCGCCGCTCCAAATCCTGCCTCAGCAGAAACAACAATCATATAGACCCAGCGTTAGAGCAGGGTGAACCATCGCCGGACCACGGCAACACGGAGAACCAAACCAAACAACCCGACTATGTCAAAGATAATAGTCCGGATGACATCACACCAGACAGACACCCGAAGCAACAGAATACCCATCAAAGGCTTGTTGCCACCGCGAGGAGTCTAAAAAAGCGGAAGCAAAGGCTCAAGGCTGCGCAGGACACACTCAGAATCAGATGGAGTAAAGTACTCAACACAGCAGCGAAGTACGGCGGTAATCGCCACACCAAGAGCCAGGGCCGGCCCTGAGGGGGGGCGGGGGGGGCGGCCGCCCCGGGCCCCCGAGTAGGAAGGGGCCCCGATTTCCCTTGCGTGTGTTATGTTTTAGGAAAGAAATGTCATTCTTAGGAAACAAAAAATCCTTTCCAGATCGACTGATTCTCAAAATGGTAAAGTATCCTTTCCCATGATTAATTTTGCGTTGATGTATAGGAAAGAATATTTTCCCGCGTAACAGATTGACTAATTTTTCTCAAAAAAGGGAAATAATTGTAACAGATCCGACAATTCTGGCCTTGCCTCACACGCGTGGTCTTCTTGTCTTTCTACTTCTTCTTCAGACCTGTCAATGAATCAGCTATGCAAATGCCAAGGTCAACTGCTTGTTGCCGCGTCGTCTAATTGTGATTTTCTGCAGCTGGACACGATTAGTGGAGAAAGGTAATACAATTTTTAAGATTCCATCAACCTCTTCTTCAACGCCAATTCCCTTTTTTATAATCATGTCAGATTGTTCGGTTCATGAAGTTAATCCTCGTACATATCTCTTTCTCACAATCCAGTTTCTTGTATTGATAGGGAATAGAAAAGGGAAACTCGGATTTTTGTTTGTGACTCGTAATGTTCTAGCTATCCAGGTACCTTGTTCTATGCCTCTTCCTTAGCATTTTTTTAATTAGAAGTTTTCTTAATTTATTATCATATGTTTGTTTACTAATTAGAAAGAGTGCTATTAATTTAGCAAGATTTTATTTAGAAAGTATCCATCTGACAATGAGAAAAAAAGAGAAAATGCATATGAATTGATTGGTTCTCAGAAAACTACTTCTCCTAGGCATTTCGAGGAATTAGCTTTAGTTACTATTGAAAAACAACATTTTTTAAAAAAAAGGAGGATTACCCCGGCTTCTGCATCACCATACAACCATCTTTATTAATTATTCACGAGAGTTTGATAAAATAAATACAAGGATCAATCTGAAGCCCTCTTCTAGACGAACAAAGTCGCTTCACCTACAAGTAAACAACAACATAGCAAAAAATTATAAGATGATAAAAATTTGATTTGGCACGGAAGTGTTACTAATTCACCTAATAAAAAAAGCAAGTATCGATTGACAAGAGTGACGAACTTTTTATGTGAACAGTTGTTTCACCAGTTTTTCTGAATAGTCAAGATGACAAGGCAACATAGATTGTAGTGTAGTTAGTATTTATTTGCAATTAAAATAGAAAAGACATAAAGTATCTATGTAGTCATAGGGCCCCTTTTTGGTATCTTGCCCCGGGCCCCCAAAATCTCAGGACCGGGCCTGCCAAGAGCTACCCGAAGCGGAAGTTGCTACCTGAATTCGATGAGGAGGCCTTAGATCCCCCGCAACCAAAAATTAAAACGGCCATCTGGCCGGATAGTCAACCTCACGGCCAACATAGAGCGGCAAACAACGCCGCACATAAGCCAATACACGATCCACGCGAGGGCTCGCATCAAAAGGACGGCGCAACCAGATCCATCTATGGACCACGCAAGCGCGCTCTAGCATACGATGCAACACAACAAACATCCGAACAACGCGGTACACCCAGATACAGGGGTGCCGCACACCCCCTATGTTTCACCGATGAGGTGCTGGACCATGAATTTCCAAAGGGATTCAAACCCGTAAACATAGAGGCATACGGCGGAACAACAGACCCGGGGTCTGGATTGAGGACTATATCCTCCATATCCATATGGCTCGAGGAGATGATCTCCATGCCATTAAGTATTTACCCCTCAAACTCAAAGGGCCAGCTCAGCACTGGCTTAAAAGCCTCCCCGAAAGCTCCATTGGAAACTGGGAAGAGCTCGAAGACGCTTTTTGGGCAAATTTTCAAGGGACTTATGTCCGACCTCTGGATGCGGACGATTTAAGTCATATAACTCAATAGCCCGGAGAGTCATCCTGAAAGCTTTGGAACATGTTTCTTACTAAAAAGAACCAAATAGTCAACTATTCGGACGCCGAAGCCTTGGCAGCTTTTAAACACAGCGTCCGAGACGAATGGCTTGCCAGACACCTTGGCCAAGAAAAGCCGAGAACAATGGCAGCATTAATAAGCCTCATGACCCGCTTTTGCGCGGGCGAGGACAGCTGGCTAGCCTGATGCAGCACCAGCGACCCAAGTACATCCGAAGTTAGATATGGAAACAGGAAATCACGACGCAGCAAAAATAATAAGCGCCGGAATAAAGAAGACAACCCGAAGAGCACGGCGGTAAACGCCGGATTCAGAATCTCTCGGCCAGGTCAGCAAAAGCCGCCCTCTAAAGGCGCCAGAGATGAACTGTCCAGCCTAAACAAAATTCTGGACCAAATATGTCAGATCCATAGCACCCCCGGGAAGCACGCAAATCATACCCATAGAGAATGTTGGGTCTTCAAGCAATCCAGCAAACTCAACGCCGAACACAAGGGGCTGGATACACCAAGCGAAGACGAGGATGAGCCTCGCACGCAAAACACTGAGGAACAGAAGAAATTTCCACCAGAAGTCAAAACAGTAAACGTGTTACACGTGATAAAGGGGAGAAGCAAAGCGGCACTCCCAGATAAACATGCCCAAGGGCCTATCACCACTGAGTTCTGCCACTGGCCGTCTCAACCAATCACCTTCGACCATCAGGATTACTCAGCAAGTATCCGGAGCGCAGGATGGGCTGCCTTGATATTAGATCCAATAATTGATGGATGCCACTTCACACGAGTCCTGATGGACGGCGGCAGCAGCTTAAACCTGATATATCAGGACACTATCCGCAAAATGGGGATAGACCCAACGAAAATTTGTCATAGCAATACTACCTTTAAAGGAGTAACGCCAGGCCCAGGGGCTCACTGCAGGGGCTCCCTGCTACTAGAGGTTATATTCGGCTTCCCCGATAACTTCCGTAGCGAAAATTTAACCTTCCACATTGCGCCATTCCAAAGTGGCTATCAAGCACTACTTGGACGTGAAGCTTTTGCTCGCTTCAATGCAATACCGCATTACGCTTCCCTCACTCTTAAGATGCCCGGTCCACGTGGCATCATTACAGTAAAAGGAAATATTGAGCGATCCCTGCGCGCCAAAAAGAATGCGGCTGCCATGGCAGCCGCACACTAAAGCGGCCTCACCAACTAAAACATTCGATAGGTCGTCAAGACCACGGACATGGTTAGACGATTCCGGCGCAGCTATATGTAATTCATACAGGTTTGATGACCACGCCCCTATTACAAATACAAGGGTCTCAACGCGCGCAGACAAGTGGCAATTTTTACTCATCTTGATCTATACATGGTTTCTTTAAAACCTAACTTTTTGCACGACAACTTTTCACCTAAGTTCTTCTCTTTTATAGATGACCATCGTGCTACACCCGTCCAGGATACGGCACAACAGAGACACATGCGCAGACGTGCAGCAGGGACCCATTCTAAGGATTCTTTTTAGATTAAGACCTTGCGTCAACCTTTTTTACTGTCTCTTGTTGATACACATCCCTCAGATTCTCAGTACCATTGAGAAGGATGTTGACGTCTTGGCATGTGGCCACGTCAGAACAATGCACGTACCTGGACACCAGGGGCTTCTTACAAAGGGCACTGTTTAGGCCCGGTTTACACCATAAAGACCGAATACCTTAGGGAGTGTTCGGCGTCGCGAGTTTGGCCTTATATGCATCAGCTCCGAATCATGTCTTTGGTCAAATGTTGGGTTTGCCCGGCTCCTGTGTTTTTCTGCCTTATGTTCCGCTCTATCGGCTGAGGCGGCACCAGGAGAACTACTGCGATTGTGCCCTGGTTCATCCGGACGAGCACCTCAGTAGAGAAAGCCGAAAACTGACTGTCATGATATAGCGTGAGACTGGTCAACCACTCGATGACCTATCGGAATCTTAGAATTCCTACGCCTTAACGAAGGGCCGTTTCCCGGCCAGGCATGTACGCACCCCGAATTCGGGTGAGTGCGGAGCCACCAGGGGCTATATAGTAGCCCCACCGTCAAACTCCTATGGTTAAGTGAAAGTGTTAAAGCATTATAGTTCGGTTGCCTAGTTCGCTGCGCTATGACCTCCTTAATAGGACCAAGACGTTGGATTAAGTGTGAAAACGCGTCTTCTACGAACACCCCCGCATTATATGCGTGGGGGCTGAAGCCGACGACTGCAATCTTTCAGGTTATATACATATATATGTAAATGGCCGCATAGGAGGCATCATATTACTTTTGGGCAAAAGTATAAATACAGCCTTGATAAATTCAATAAACATTGTTTTTACAATGGGAATACATGTCACTCAAACATAATATTCTTCGAGCACTGGGCCTCTATCGAACGAGCGCCTTCAAGAACTTCTTCAAAATAGCGCTCGGCAGCCACTCGGCCTATGGCCGAACCCTGCGCCGCAACAGTGGTGGCATCCATCTCCGCCCAGTATGTCTTGACACGGGCAAGGGCCATCCGCGAGCCTTCTATGCATGCCAATCTCTTCATTGCATTAATGCGTGGCACCGCATCAAGGAACTGCTGCACCAACCTAAAATAACTGTTCGGCTTTGTCCTTTCCGGCCACAGATGATCTACAACAGACCTCATGGCGAGTCCGGACAATCTATTCAGCTTGGCCCATTTGGCAAGCTGATCAGTCAATGGAAGCGGACACTCTGGAACGTTAAATTGCGACCAGAATAGTTTATCCACTTCATGATCTGTTTGATCTCGGAAGTATTCGGCCGCATCGACAGCGCTCGCCGCCAAGTCCAGATATGCGTCTGCCGAACTCCACAGCTGATCCAGAGGGGCATACCGATGATCTCCAAACTTCCTCCACAGCATAAAGGGCTTCCCAGCCACAATATCCCCGGCTTCACGCCGTTCCTCCTTCTTTGCTCTCATTGCAGAGCGGGTGTCTTTAGTCGCCATGGTGGCCTTTTCCAGGTCCATCGCCTTCGCCCGGTTTTCTTCTTCAAGAAGCTGGCAGCGGTTGGCAGTGTCTTTCAACTTTAGAGTCATCTTGGCCATTTTTTCTTTGGTCTCGCTATGCGCAGCCTTCTCGGCTCTTAACTCTTCGGCCGCCTTCAACGCGGCTGCATTATTACTCCTTGCTTGCTCCTTGGCTCGGGCAAGCTCCGCCCGAAGGGTCTCCACGGTGGCAGCTCCATCTGCAGTCACAACATATTAAATATACTGGCATCACGCTGCTCTTACTATGTGACATGCACCAGAAAAATCACCTACCCTGTGCCTCATCGAGCCGCTTGTTAACAAGCTCGATGTCCGCATCCGCCGCATCCAGTTGTCGCTTTAGTTCGACAAACCCATAAGTCTGGCTAGCCACCGGAGCTTCAACCACCTGCACATGAAGGCGGTCTGGTTATTACCTGGGACTATGATCCTCTGTTTGCCGCCGTTCTCGACGACAACCGGAGTCTCAGGGGCTACTATCTACACAGGGCACACCTAAAAATGTGCGGTACTATCACAAATGTATATCATTTTACGTACCTCAAAACCCGTTAGTAGACTCATAAAGGCTTCATGCAACCCGCTTTCGGTGGACGAAATCCTTTCAATCACCGTACCCATCAATGTACGGTGTTCTTCTGAGATAGTTGCTCGCTCTAGCAGATCCCTCAGTGCGTCCGACCGCATACCAGACGGTGCCGGATTCTTTTGGTTGCTCTCTTCAAGAGCTGGATACTGGGGACTTCGGGCGACCATAGGATTATCTTCTGGCCTCACCTGATCCGGCAAGGCCCTCCGTGACGACACTTCAAGGTCGCCCGCTTCTTGAGCGGGGGAGTCCGGGGGAGGCGTTTTGCTCTCCATCATCTCGGGAAGAAGATCCCCCGAAGACGAGCTCTGCTGAGAAGGGCTAAGATCCGAACTGCAAGATAAATGCTTCGGTTATTTTCCTCAGAGGTAAGGTAGTATATCTTCACTATTAAAGTACTTTTTGATTATGTACAGCTCGTTAGAGGGCTGATCTCCACGCGGATTTTGTGCGGCAAGAGCACCCTCCAAGGCAGGACCCTCTGGTGGAGATTTCTTCTCCCGTTTGGAAACCTTGGTTTCTGGATCTTTAGAGGTAGTCCTCTTCCTTTCCCGGGGTGAGAGAATGTCAGATTCCTCCCCTTGGTTATCCTCCCTCACGAAGGCGCTCGTTCCCTCGGTCGGAATAGGTAGCAGTGGAGGCCCGCTTTCGCCCTCTTTATTCCCCCCTTCATCTTCCTTTGAGGGCACCGGGCAAGGTGCTGGCTCGAGCATCTTCTCCAGCACCGGATTGTCCAAGCCTGATCGGGACGTTCCGACAGTGGGTTTTCGACGTCGGCGACGGCCACCGCATCTACACTAAGAATCCACCCCTTCCCCAAGCGGACGTGATCCGCCGGGATGTTAGAGATGTGGCCACACTCGTTTTGTGCGAGAGAGTGTGAAGAGAGCAACCCCAGCAAGCAACCGTGTAGGATGGCCCTTCCTGACTATGTACTCATTTTCTCTCCATATGAACCTATCATATTGCGTACGTGCCACTGAAGAAAAAAACTTTATTTATAAATGATGCGGCACCTACTACTCGTTCTCCTATAACCTTGCGCTTGGCATCTCCAAAATATTGACCTTGCGATTGGCTCTTCACCTCTTCGGGAAGTCGAGCAATAATGGTAGTGCAGTATATATCGTTCTGGCTATATGAGACTGAACGAATTGCTGCACGTCCACCACGTGGGAGAGGGAGAGTGCTACATACGGAGCAAAATGAGTGAATCTACACTCTAAAATACGTCTATACACATCAGCGTTTGGAGTGTGTACTAGTAGTTCATATTGAAATCTACTAAAGGACATATATATTCCAAACAATATGATATAATCTCTATAACCAAGGTAGTAGGGACGAGGAGTAAACGGTGGGAGTAGTAAATTTTTCTCCTCGTCCTGCGAGCCACCGCGCGCATGGGCGAGGGAGCGGGCGTAAGGCGTAGTAAGCAAGCTTCACCTCATCCTGCGAGCCACCGCGCCCGTGGGTGGGGAAGATGGCGTACTAAGCAAGCTTCTCCTCTTTCTGCGAGTTGACGGGACACATCAAAAGTACTCTAGTGTATAGAGCCTTGCCTCTAAGGTAGGCCCCACATGGTTTGCCTCTTTTTTTAACATAACACGTCAAGTCGCAATTTGTTTGTTCACCCATGGTAGACAATCCTCCCTCCACCAAATGGACAACCAGTACACGTGCCAAATTACCACGTGGGCTGCCTTTTTCGTACAGAAATGAGCTCCACTGTGTACCCGCGCAGGTGTGGTTGGGAAAGAGATGGGAGTACATGCGCCGTGCATGCACCTCTTCTCTTCGTGCACGTTCCCCACCTATGTGGGTGTGTGTGAGAGATACAAACCGCGTTCATGAGTGTTTTTTGTTTTGGGGTGGGGGTGGGGTGGGGGTTGATTTCGTGAATTATTTGTGGGAATATGTGTCGATGACATCTCAAACAAAATTTTGCATGCAATGTGTGTGAAATGGAGGCCTATCCATATCATACATAGAGGGTCGGGCAATCCACGAGAAGAGAGGGAGGGGTCATAGCTATCGATAGAGTTGAAGAGAGGATCAAGTGGGTGGGTGCGAGATCGATGAAGAGAGCCATCGAAATTGTGTGTGTGTACAAGTCAAAGATATAGGGTGACTGGCCTACCGGAACGTTAGAGGGCACACGTCAAGTTTGTGTGTGGCAGGGAGACATGACTAGAGCGCTCGATGTATCGGTGTGTG
>NC_041386.1:99926529-99963953 GCF_002162155.2 Triticum dicoccoides
TAGAGGTAGAACGACTCGTATATGTGTTGAGAAGGAGAGGCCCAGCTATGTCTTGAGGGAGATCGGTCGACATCCATACATAATTGAAGGACGGGAAATATGATGGGAGAGAGATAGAGGAGAGAGAGAGAGAGGGGGGGAGGGAGAGGGAGGGAGAGGGGTAGAGTGCTGGATGGGTGATGCAGTTGCTTCTCGAAGATGGTGGGAGATGCCTACTAGACAAACTGAGGGTGGAACTGCAATGTTATCAATAAGAGTGGGGATGTGTTTCTGTGTGTGCCTGTGCGTGATAGATCTGTCGGGACGCATCCATGGATGATGAAGGGGAACCATGTGTTTGGTAAGCAAACCTAACTAGATCGGTAGATCAATTGTAGTTTGTCGGAGGAAGGGGGAGACACAACTAATGAGGTAGATCGATTGACGTGTGGGTAAAAACGAGTTATAAGGACATAGCTAGCTATATGTATAGAGAGAGATCGGTCGGTGTTCGTCCATTTGTTAGAGGCTAATAAGGCCCAGCGAGACGGATAGATAGAGAGAATGGAGCTAGGAGGTGGTGCGAGAGGCCCAACTACTAGCTAGATAGGGGGAGGAGTGTGCAGTTGTGAGAGAGCGATGAAAAGAGGGGCGAGAGTTTACATGTGTGTCTGACCATATGAGAGACACAAGGCAAGGACACATAAAGGAGGAGATTGAAGGTGTGTTTGTATGTTGTAGGCACGCATCACTGGAGAGGTTTATCAATCGGTGTGTGTCGGAAAGGAGTTGTGGACACTGTGGGAGAATGACCTAAAGAAAAAATGAATGTGCCCAGTGGATAGAATGCCGAGGGAGGGGGAGGGCGAGGAGGGCGTGTGCATGCACGCGAGGAAGTTAGTGGTAGCTACAAAGGTTAGAGGATTGTGTGGGTGTAAGAGACTAACAAAGATCATAATTTGATATGAAAGCAGATTCATATATTTGAATAGGAGATCATAGTGTTTTAAACATTGCATGCATGAATTAAGCGGTGATACACGTGCTGTGCACATGTTATACCATAATGTGACAATGCATGGTGTTTGCAACTCACAGCTAAATGCCAAACAATCTAAACCATACTATACATCAAACAATCTCACATTTTATTTGAATTTGTGATAATGTGTGGCATTTGCAGCTTACAACTAAATATCGAACAATCTAAACAATACTATATATCAAACATTCTCACATTTTATTTGAATTTGTGGTAATGTGTGGTGTTTGCAACTCACATCTAAATACTTGTAGGCGTAGGGGGCGGAGCACCATACATAATGTGATAAACACATTATACATATGAGACATGGTTTAGATTATGAAGATCTAGCTAGAGCTAGAAATGTAATGTGATTTGAAATCAAAATAAAGTGGATTCAAAAAATCTAGTTCGAGTTCATATAGTACACATAGTTCATATGCAACTCGAGACTAATCATGTGGTCTACTGTGAAGATAATACACAAACGATGGTTTAACTTGACAATAATGATGATTATAGATCTTATTAAAACAGAGAAACGAATTCAAATGCTTTGACTTCACAACAATCATTACTGTAGATCTTATTCAAATAGAGAAACGAATTCAAATTTAGTTCATATTGAAGCGGTAGTATATACGTTTGGAATGCACTAAAATGTTCATTTGAGTAGTAGGTTGCATGCATTATACACGTAGCGAAATATTTTAATTGAACATAACATGAATTCAAAGTTTTGAATGACATTTGTAGGGCGCATTGATTTGGTACAGTACATGTTAGGCTTGTCCGGAAATTTCAACCCGCGCATTGTTAGCCCGAAATATTTAAGATATATCTTTGTCTCGTTGTGCTCCGACAACTCCCTCCATCTCAACCCGCGCCTTGCTATTCCGAAATTACAACGCGTGCGAAAACTCCCACCTCCTGTGTAATCCCGATACGCGAAATGCCCGTGGTACCCCTGAACCGAAAGAACCGCCTCAAATCGGTGGGGGTACTTTCGTAACTTACCCCACATTTCGGACAAGCGCATCTCTAAGCCATGGTTCCCCACTGCCATCCCATCCGCCCACCCATTCGTACACCGAGGCCGTGAAAACCCACGACGAAACCCCACACCCTGCTCCGTCCGCCACCCAGCCGTAGCCTCTTCCCCGACGACGTCGTCCACAGCAACACCTCGACGTCCCTCATCCATCGTACCGGATGAGCATCCGTCGTCGATCTCATCGTACCGCCGGTTCAGCCACCCCGTCCTTCACCTCCAAGGAGCTGCCCCGACGTTCCCCTCGTCTTTCGCGCCACCTCCATTCCCACACCTCTGTCTTCACCTGCACCACCGGAAGAGCATCATCATCACCATTTCCTCGGATGAAGCTGCGGCCTAATCGGAGCCACCAAAGAGGTTGTACATTTTCTTCTTGATTCGATCTCACGGTGCTGCCGGTGCTCGGTCCCGAGCCGACACGGCGCAGCTCCATCCACGGCGGCGTCGCCGGCCACTTCCTCCACGGCGTCGCTCCCTCGGCGGCGACGTCCACATCAGTAGGACCTGCTGCTGCTTTATCTCTCACTCACGCTGCTGCTCTGCTCTTGCTCTCGGTCCCCTGCTTGGTCTGCTCTTGCTATTGCTCTTGCTCGCGCTGCTACTCTCGCTCTTGCTCTGGCTTGCGATGCTGCTCCGATTTAGCTACACTTCACTCCGATGCCGCCGGGGTGAAGGAAGAACCAGCCGCAGCGGGAAGGGGGGCTCGCCGGAGAGGTACCCCACTATCTATCTTAGGGTTCAGGATGGGGGCAGTGGTCGCCGGCGGTGGCGGGGCATTGGCGGGGCGGTGGCATGGGGATCGCCAGAGAAAAAGCTCGGCAGGGGGGGGCTAGAGGGTTGGCCGGGGCGGCGGCGGACCGGCAGTGGGGAGTGTTTTCGGGGCGGGCGAGGCAGCGCACCGCGGGCGGCGGGGGGCTGCTGTTTGGCCGGCTTAAGGGGGTGGAGGTTGAAGATGAACCACAGGCCCTTGATTTCGTATCCAACGGCTGCAAAATCGACTGACCAGAGATGAAAAATTCAGTCGACTGATGTGTAGCCTCACCTTGCTAGTGCGTCCAGTTTCGACAGCAAAATTCAGTTTCGACAGCAAAATTCAGTTTCGATAGTTAAGTTCAGTTTCGACAGTTAAGTTCAGTTTCGACAGTTAAATTCAGTTTCAACAGTTAAGTTCAGAGATGAGCGGCTGATGTATTTTACATGTAGCACTTTGTGGTTATGTATTTTACGTCATGAATTGGAGATGCTATTAGAATTCCACTCAGGTTAACGTTGTTCGTTGTCTCTCTTGTCCTGCTTCAGCCTCGGCGTCGTACAACTACCCGGAGTTGCTCAAATGACGAAACCCTCCATCACAGCGGAGGAGTACCTCAGGCTCCATCTCCAAACGCCTAAGATCTTCTTCCCCTCCTCCGACAGCCAAGTCAGCCGGAGCATCCTCACCGGCCAACCCAATCACGCTGAGATCGACATGGCTTCGCCAAAGAGGTTGTACACTTGTTCCATCTCTTTTTTACTCTACATGTTATATATATTGTCCACTGAGCACACGAATATGTTCCTTTAGTGTCTCCTTGAAAGAAAAAACGTAGGAATTTTAATTTTCACTTGTCCTCCTTTTAAAATTCCTATTCATGAAGCACAAGACTAAGAGATAGTAGCATAATAGCATTATAACCGTACATTTTCTTGTGGTTTGACTTAATCTCACCATGCTTCTTTGCATCCTGTGATCTTCCAATTGTTGTGAATCAAACACCCAGATTGGCAGAAATCCTGTGTTTTTAAATTCTCTATTTTGCACGTGCATTCCTATCCTATTCCTGTCTATTTCCTATCCCTGTATTGTTGTAATCCTCCAATTCAAACGAGCCCTTACAGAATTACTTCTCTTACAGATAGTTGTCAAAGAAAACCTTGCATGGTTTGTCCCGCTCCTGCTGCGCCGTCGTCGACCCCAGCTCAGCTGCTCCAACGAAGAAGGGTCCAGCACAGTAGGGATCCGGCCTCCAGACTATCTTTCACCGCCTCAGATCTTCTTCCCCGCTGCTGGCAGCCATGAAAACTGCACTACCATCATCAACCGAGCAGATGACCTCGGGGACTACATGGGTCCGCAAGAGAGGTCGCACTCTTTCGTGTCTTCTTACGTTATGCATCACTTAATATTACATGCTACTTTATCGTCCTGTTCACTGATTAGACTCTGAGTCGGCTCCAAACTAATGGTCAAACTTGAGTTTTTAAATGGTTGTGGGGTACATATCTGGGCTGCTATCAATAGTATCTATCTACTATCTGGTTAATCTCCGGTGTCTACTATGAGTTTCATGTTGGGTGGGAAACAAACAGTAAAGAAGCCGTTATCTGTATTTTTTAACTGAAGCCATTATCTTCCTGCTATTATTGGTTTTGGGTCTATCCACAGGTTGCTACAATCACTCTGGATTTCTGCATGCACTCCTTACATAATCTCACTATGTTTTATTCCTATGCATGACAGTTATTGTAAACAATGGAACTGAACATGTAGAGCAAAAGAGACGAGCCTTGTGTGGCAATAAAATTTCATGCAGATGTTGCTCCATGGTAGGCGCAAAGGCAGCCCCCCTCCACGCATTTCGGATTGTAATCGAGAGGAAGATATCTGTTCTGAGGGGGATTCAGAAGGAGAAGACAACTCCTATTTACCCCCTGAGGTCTTCGCTCTAACTTGGCATGCTGATGTTGGTTATATCATGCATATGGTGTCTTGCATTGCTTACTTCATACATCAAATATGTCATCTGCTTAGTTTAGATATCCTTTGTGCGAATGCCATCTGTTTAGTTTATTCATCTTTTATGTGAATTATGCAACGCCATCTTGTTTAGCCAGGCATCATATATGTGAATTTTGCACTGCCATCCTGCTTAGCCAGTCATCTTATATGTAAATTATATCAGGCCATCCTTTTTTTGTTACATATTACATTTGTCAACAATGTTATTACATTCAACTGCTCTTCGTGTGCATCAGCCATTTGACACGGTGATGGAAAATTCTGGAGTGAAACAAGGTCTTCAGAGCAGACTATGCTATCTGACAAAGCGCATATCTCACTGGTTACGGATAGCTCCTCAGAGGAGGATTCAGAGACATATGACTGGTCCTATTCCCCCCCCCGAGGTGTATGCTCTAACTTGGCAGGGTTATGTTGCTCATATCGTGCGTATGGTGTCTCGCATTGCTATGTCATTTGATTAGTTTAGACATGCTTTGTGTGAATGCCACCTGTTCAGTGTCTAATTACCATATATGTGAATTATGCATTGCCATCTTGTTGCAAGACATTATATATGTGAATTATACAATGCTATCTTGTTGCAAAGGCATTATATATGTGAATTATGCAATGCCATGCTGTTTAGCCAATCATCATGTATGTGAATTATATCATGTTACCATTTTTTGTATTACGTGTTCCATTTGGCGACAATGTTTGTATATTCAACTACTCTTCCTATGCATCAGCCATTTGAAGCGGTGATGGAAGTATCTGGAGTGAAAACAAGGTATTCAGAGCAGACAATGCTACCTGCTGAAGCAGACATCTTGCTGGTTACAGAGAGCTCCCCAGAGGAGGATTCAGAGACTGATGACCAGTCCTATTTTCCCCCTGAGGTCTATGCTCAAACTTGGCAGGGTTATATTACCCATGTCATGCATGTCGTCTTGCATTGCTTAGTTTTTACATCATATATGGATTGCCATCTGCTTACTTGCTTACTATATAAATCATATATTTGAATTATATCATGCCATCATGTTTACATAGTACATACACATCATCTATCTAAATTATGGCATGGCAACCCATTTAATAAAGACATCATATAGTTATATCATCTCACCCTGTTTAGTGTTTACAGTCATCATATTTTGAATTATGGCATTCTATCCATGAATGTATGTGAATTATGGCATGCCAACCTATTTAATAAACACATTATATAGTTATGTCATGTCATCCTGTTTACAGTCTCATATTTTGAACTATGTCTTTCCATATTTTTTAGTTAGCCATCATAATGTGAAATTGTGTCATGCTATCCTGTTTAGTTAGCCAACATATATGTGAAATTGTGTCATGCTATCATGTTTGGTTAGACAACATAAATATGAATTATTTCATGCCCTCTTTTATTCCCCACTATCCATTGCACCTGTCTATCATACAATGTCTATACTATCAATTACTTTTCTTGTTTATAAGCCATTTGAATTGGAGAGCGTGATGGCAGTATCTAAGGGAGTAACAACGTGGTCTTCAAAAAAGATAGTGCTACCAGTTGATGCAGATAGAACCACGGTTGTACTTGCCCAAGGACCAGATCCACCACACATAACCCAGACTCTCGCAGATTGTACCCCTACCCAGTTGGACAGAGAACCAACTAAACCCCTTCTAACCCCAACCCCGACAGATAGTAACCCAGTTCCAGTTGACACAACACCGTCTCCACCACAGAGCACCCAAACACGAGCAGTTAGTAAGGGAACTGCAGTGCCCAAAGCACGAGGACCACCACTCCGAATCCCAACTCATTGCTTAAAGGAGAAGAAGATTTGTTCTCAGGTCAGGTTCTGTAGCTATAATTCATACTCCTTTGCTCTTACATGACTGTATTTACTCATACCAACTATTTTCAAATTTGAAGGATGGAATTGAAACTCCAATGGTGCAACAGGTATGTTTTAAACTTGTTTCTTTAACTGGTTTGCTATTGTAACCTGCTCTATGTTGATTTCAGTTTCAATTGAATAAACAGTTATGTTCTCATGTAATGCATATTACAAGTGTTGTTATTTCTCTATAGTTACCCACACTTATATTCTGTCTATTCTACTTTATCTTGAACAAATATTATTTGAACTGTGTCTCTATCTTGATTTGGCAACAAAAACTAGAATGGTATAGACCATAAAGTGACCATGGTACATAGATATATGTTTGTTTCATGTTGTTACCTGTCCACTTTACTACTGAAACCATTTACCAAAATGAGTTTCATATACAACATGGTAAACATGTGATGTGTCTGCTTGTTTCTCTTTTATGATGCGGACAAAATATTGGAGAACGGTACCGCATTATCCAATGGTAAAGGAAGTAATGCAGATAAGGTTCAAGATAGTGAGACATCCCTGTTGGCCTCCAAGAAAGCTGATACAAACTATTGACAAAAGTGAGGGAACCCAAAAGTCCTGTCTTGATGTAGTGTTCGAGTTACTGGCCACTACTGCTGGCACAAGCTCTTCGAACTCACTGCATGAATCAGTTCGTCTTTTTGAGTCTCAACTTCAAGTTGAAAGACATCGATCAGATGTGCTGCGACAGGAAGCTGAAGGACTGAGGAAGTCCCTGTAGAATTCAGATGCATATTTTCTGGTGCAATAGCAAGCGCTGGAGGATTTAAGCGCCAAACAAGAGAAAGTTAATAAGCTTGCTAAGCATCTTGCCAGCATTATGGGTACCCAGGATATTGTTTCTTGAGATCTTCTGAAGTGGTTTCAGTTTTGGATTTGTTTTGCTGCGGCGTTTATTTGCGCTGGTCACCAACTTTGACAACTAGTGTATATGATATGCTGCTTTGTTCCCTATATTTGCACTGGTGGCGAACTTTGATGCCCAGTGGATGTAATATGTGTAATAGTCGTGATAGCCTAGCGTTAGTTGCTTGCTTATTTATTTCCTTATTGTCTTGTTTATTTGTTTGCTTGTAGTCATTGCAGTTCTTTTTCCGCGGTTAGCTAGTGGCTGCAATAACCTATTTTTTAAAACTAGGCCACAATAACCATGGGCTAATATTTACTGTAGTGACACTGGGCCTCCTACTGGCCGTAGAAATAGTGGGCCTTCTACGGGCCGTAGAAACAATGGGCCTTCTACGGGTCGTAGAAACAATGGGCCTTTTGCGGGCTGTATTATCAATGGGCCTTATACGGGCCGTATAATCGATTGGCCAAACATGGGCCAAACAGACCGCATTATGGTCGTAAATGGGCTAGAGTTGGAATCGTCCGTTCATGGGCCGACCGTAACGGGCCATCGTTAATAGGTCGTATTTGATGATGCTATGAAATCGGCCCAACGTATTAACGGACCACAAACGGGCCGACTGTAACCACGGGCTGAATTTGACCCACAAGCAGAAAATGACAGTAACGGGCCGTCAGTAAATGAATGCTGGAAATGAGCCCAAGAATAAATGGGCTCTGAGAAGGCCGAAAGATAACATGGGCTGGAAACGGCCCAACGGAATAACGGGTCGTTAATGGGTATAATGTGATACACTGTTCATTACGGGCCAGTTTCACCACGGGCCGTTAATGGGTGTAAAGTGATACATTGTTCATTACGGCCCAGTTTCTCCACGGGCCGTTAGTAGGCCAAGAGTTACATAGGGCCTCATATGGGTCGAAAGACGTCATGGGCCATACATGGCCCAGAAGTGAAAACGGGCTGGAATCATATTGGATGGCCCAGATGACGCTACTGGGCCTAATTCGGATAGGGTGTAACGGGCCTTGGGTTAGCGGGCTGTAAATGGGCTATATTTGAATAGGCCGTTAACAGGCTTTCCATGGGCCGGCCCACCAGCTTTTGACCAAGCCAAACGGTCCGGCCTTTTCACAGGAATGGGCCTCTGTTGGGCCATGCCACGTGTCGACGTATCATAGGCGCCTTCCGTCCAATGAGTGGTTGACATCTGTCCCAACGATGAGCCGACACGTGTTTCCTCCAGCCAATGATGATTTTACACGTGGAAAATCCCCATTGGTCGGGGCTATTAACGGGTTATCGGATCCAAAACCCGACCCAATAGCTTAACGGCATTCCATTACGGTGGATGCCACGTGTCTGTCACCCTTGACGAAAGCACTTCTGTGACGCACGATTTATCGTCATGGAAGTGGACACTTCCGTGATGATAATTTTGGTAATGTCATGGAACACTTCTACGACAACACATGTATGACTATCTTGATTCTGTCATAAATTTGTCATGGATGTACATGCATGACAAAAAAAGCGACCTACTATGACAAACACATATCATCACGGAAGTGTATTTTTTGGTAGTGTATGATGCAGCCCGAGGCTTAGTGTGGGGGCATCTCTCCGAACTGTTATCGACGTCCCATGCAGAGTTATCCGCGAGGGAGCCCTTCCCCTTCTTGGGCGCCTCCGCCTCCAGAATTGTGGAGGCTGCCCTCTTTTTCCTCCCACCGTCAGGGGGAGAGTCGCTTTCCTCCTCCTCATCCTCGTCGTCTTCGACGGCGGAGGAGCAGGTCTTGTCTTCGGACGTCACGTCCGAAGCGCCCTTGCGGCGGGGTCCACTCCGAACCCCTTGGCCTTTCCTATGGCCTTCTTCTCTGGTGCCTTATAGGGCGCCGGCTCCAGCATCTTCGCTAAACGCGGGATGACTGGTTCTTCAGGTAGGGGAGCCGGACACCGGATCTCCTTCGCCCTCTTCAACCAGTTCTGAAGAAGCAATGATAACAAAAGCTTAGATATCGTCCTTGAAACGAGCAAGTAGGGAATGTGTTGAAAATAATTTACCTCTTTGGGGAGGTGGTTAATGTCGTGACCGCGGTCCGAATATGTGGCCAGCGGTATCTTGTTGCCCTTGAAGAGCAACTTCCAGGCATCTTCGTGAGTTATTTCGAAGAGCCTCTCTAGGGTTGGTGTTTCTTTGGGTTGAAATCCCATAGAGGGCGTCTTCGGCTCTGGCAGGGGAGGATCCGACGCACCAGCATCACTTGGATTACGTCAACGAGCTTGATGTCTTTATCCATCATGCTTTGAATGCGCGTTTGCAGCACAGTCAGCTCGTCTGACGAACACCAGTTCGGGTCTTCTCGACCCAGGAGGTGAGTTGCACGGGGCGCCGGAGTTGAATTCGGCAGCTGCGGCCCAGGTGGCATCGCGGGGTTCTGTGATGTAGAACCAATGCTTCTGCCACTCTTTTACAGTCTCCACAAAAGTGCCTTTTGGCCAAGAGACATTGGTGAGCTTTCTCACCATGGCGCCTCCGCACTCTGCATGCTGGCCATCCACCACCTTTGGCTTCACATTGAAGATTTTGAGCCATAGCCCGAAGTGGGGTTGGATGCGGAGGAAGGCCTCGCACACGACGATGAATGCCGAGATATTGAGGATGGAGTTCGGGGATAGGTCGTGGAAGTCTATCCCGTACTAGAACATTTGCCCGTGAATGAAGGGGTGGAGTGGAAACCCTAGCCCGCGGAGGACATGAGGGATGAATACTACCCTCTCGTTGGGCTTCGGCATGGGGACGATTTGTTAGGCTGGAAGACGGTGGGCGATTTCCTTCACAAGGTACCCGGCCGCCTGAAGCTCGGCGATGTCCTCCTCCTTGACAGAGGAAGCCATCCACTTGCCTTAACCTCCGGATCCGGACATGGTTGAGTGCTTTCTCGAGTGGGAAACAGATGAAAACCTGGGCGCTGGAGCTCAAGAGTGGAAAGGCAGAAGAAGAGAGAAGGCGTGGGAGAAGAAAGGGGAATCTTATCTCCTTATAAGGGCAGTGAATATCGAATGCCTCCCCACTCGCCTTAAAATTCGCCAACTCCCAAGGGCTGTGTAAACAGCACGGTTGGGTTACCCATACCCGTATTGATGAGAATCCCGCAATAAGGGGACACAATCTCTGCTTCGATAGGATGTGCCAATGGAAACCGCGTCTCGAAACGTGGAATGGCAGACACAAAATGGTTCGAAATTATGACCGGGTGGACGTGATGTCATGTTGTAAAAATCTGTCAGCGGATTGGACTCGTGGAGTATTATATTCTCTCTGCGGTTGTGTATGGTGTGTGTGACAGGTCCAGATACAATCATCGTGTTCGGAGACTATCTTGGAGTTTGGAAAGAAGGGAACCCGCCTTGCAATGCCGAAGACAAATCTGCGCGCCGGACTCCTCGTCATTGAAGCCAGGTTCAGGGGCTACTGAGGGAGTCCTGAACTAAGGGGTCCTCGGAAGTCTGGCCTGTTAGCCATGGGCCAGACTGATGGGTTGTGAAGATACGAAGACTGAAGACTGCACCCGTGTCCAGATGGGACTCTCCTTGGCGTGGAAGGCAAGCTTGGCGACCGAATATGTAGATTCCTTTCTTTGTAACCGACCTTGTGTAACCCTAGATCCTCCCGGTGTCTATATAAACTGGAGGGCTTAGTCCGGATAGGACGAATACTCATTACCATAGTCATACAGGCTAGACTTCTAGGGTTTAGCCATTACGATCTCGTGGTAGATCAACTCTTGTAATACTCATATTCATCAAGATCAATCAAGCAGGAAGTAGGGTATTACCTCCGTAGAGAGGGCCCGGACCTGGGTAAACATCATGTCCCCTATCTCCTGTTACCATCGACCTTAGACGCACAGTTCGGGACCCCCTACCCGAGATCCGTCGGGTCTGACATCGACAAGGGGAAAACACCATATGATCCGACTAAATTAACAAAGCCCGCGATACATCAAGACCATGACATCTCAAGAACACGAGAGAGAGAGAGAGAGAGAGAGAGAGAGAGAGAGAGAGAGAGAGAGAGAGAGAGATTAAACACATAGCTACTGGTACAAACCCTCAGCCCCAAGGGTGGACTACTCCCTCCTCATCGTGGTGGCCGCCGGGATGATGAAGATGGGCACCAGAGATGATTCCCCCCTCCGGCAGGGTGCCGGAACAGGTCTAGATTGGTTTTCAGTGGCTACGGAGCCCCGTGGCGGCGGAACTTCTGATCTAGGTTAACCCCAAGGGTTTCGTAATATTTGGGAATTTATAGTGCAAAGAAGGGCTACAGGAGGCCACCGAGGTGGGCACAACCCACCTGGGCACGCCAGGGGGCCCTGGCGCATCCTAGTAGGTTGTGACCCCCTCGGGGCACCCCCCCAGGTGCTGCTTTGTCCCATCGGGAGTCTTCTGGCCCATAAAAAATCCACAAAAAGTTTCGCGGTGTTTGGACTCCGTTTAATATTGATTTTCTGTGATGTAAAAAATAAGCTGATGAGGACATCAATACCATTGTTACACCCACATCACCTGCTGCTATACATACCGGACCAATTACTAGAGCTCGCGCACGCCAATTAAATTACTAGGTACTTTCGTTTCTTGGTAATGATTCTAATGTTCATGAGAATATGATGCTGCCTAAATTGGATACATTTGTTTTGCTTACAAATGAAGGGCCTGGCATGGATAAGAGGGATAAACACTGGAGCAAGACCAAGCATGGAGATGATGGCATGCGCAAGGGGAACAAGAACGGACTTACAAGTGATGATTCCAGGACTTTGAAGCCACCATAATGAGTGCATGAAGCCTTGGACGAAATATACAAGATGCCACTTCATAAATTTCGTCCAGAACCTATCCTAGGTGCTGCGTCACCTTATTTTTGGGCCAGGCCCATGTAATTTTGAAATACTTGATTATAGGCTATTTTTAGAGTCCGTATGTGTGGGGAAACAAGAGTTAGAGTTGGTTTCGGACCCCTCCTCCAAGGGCCACGAACCCCCCCCCCCCTTCCTCCATATATACAAACCTTAGGGCATTGTTTAGACTTTGGGTTTTGTTTAGATTAAAGTTCGCCATAGCTGCAACTTTGCGTACTTCGTTTGTGTTCAACGACCAGACAAAGGCGTCACAGAACCCCACCTTTGATCAATAAAGCTTTCCTCTTATATTCACAATATCCAGATTGCAATCTCAGTTTCTTGCTTGTTCTTCGTTTGCCTGCAGGAAACAGACCTTCGTGGTTAGGTTGATCGTGCTCTGGCGTGGTCAATAACCTCTCGGAGTTGGTTTAGCAATTGCTAAGGCGCGACGTCCTCGCACGTTCATAGTCGGATCATCAAAGTCGACTTCCTCCAAAACGATAGCCACCATCTCATTGAAAGACGAGACACATTTGCCTCTATCAAGTGGTATCAGATTTCCAGGTTGCTCGATGAGATTTTACAGTTTTTAGTAGTTTAGGCCGAGTCTGTTCTTCATACATATAGTCCACGAAAAAGCCAAAAAATAGGGTTAGTTCATCATATCCGAACCAATCTGAAACCTTGCATAGTCTTTTTAGAGTTTTGTGTTGTTGAATTTGCGGTTGCATCGTCGTGTCGAGTTGCTGGTCTTAGTCCCTTAGAGTTTCGAGTTCTATTCATAGGTTGTCACGCCGCCGCCGCACCATCGTCATCATCATTGCCATATACCGCCACCCCACCATCGCCGCTGCCATATACAACCACCAATGCGAGTCCACATATACCATCGTCATATACAACCACCAATCCGAGTCCACATATACCATCGCCATATACCACCACCAATCCGAGTCCAGATATTACATCGCCATATACAACCACCAGTCCGAGTTCCACCAGATTCATCTCCGCCACTAGTCCTAGTCCAAGTCCAGTATTTCTTGCTTTGTTTTCAAGTTCCAGATCACACGATACTTTGAGTCGTGACCAAGTCGGACTCCCAAACTTTCATGCTATCCGCAGAAAAAAATAGTTCCAAACTAAAAAAAACTAAGTCTGGAAAATTCTGGCTAGGCAATTTTTAGACCATTTGTAGACTTTTTCGGGAAAAAAATGTTGCGGGGCAAAAAAAGGGGTAAAATGCAAAAAAAGTGCAATAAAGTGAAAAAGGGGAAAAATTCAGAGAGTGCTCCTCCCTTGTTTACGTGTCGCGCCGTGATTTTGTTCGTGTTCTAGGCTCCGTCTCTTGTACAGTCTAGCCTAGGACCAGCACAGTACCGTCGTTGAGCGTTTATTCAACTTTGCATCTCTAAATTGATCATTGCTGACCCTTTTTGCTACCATATTATAAGCCTTCCCAGCTCCACATACATCTACGTCGTGCGTTTGACTCTCCCTGGTAATCGCTCTATCCAAGCTTTGAGCGTTTTGACTACGACGGTTGCCGATCACCGCCTGCTGCTGGGTAAGAACTGGTAAGAATTTGAGATTTGCTTGAAGGATTTGTGACACCCACCACCACCTCTTGTTAGTAGTCTATAGGATCATATTCTTGTGTGTTTCTATTGCTGCTAACCATGGCAGGATCACAAGCTGACGAGACTGACTGGGAGAACATGATGAATAAGGAGTTGCATGATAAATTTCAGCAAATGATGAGTGGACAGGTGCAAGATGTGCTAAACAGATTTGAAGAGGCCATGGAGAAGATAGATGGCATGGAGAAGATGTTCAAAACAAAGCTCGATAATAAGTTTAATGAATTGCTCGCACGTCTTCCACCACCACCATCGGCTGCACCTACAACAACAACAACAACAACAACAACAACAACAACAACAACAATGACAACGACTACAACTACCTCCACGTCGCGAAACAGCCCTCCGCCGAACGAGCCATGTCCCTCTTGCGCCTGGCCAACCTGTTGGCGCTGCTGTTAATACTTTTGTTGCTCCTGCTGCTGATGCGGAGGAGGATGATTATGCGGGAGATTACGAGGATGAGGTTGATCAAAATCAGAACTACGTGCAACCACCAGCACCACAACCACCAGGTCGTCCACATGCAAATAATGGCAATGGTAGGGCTCCTGAGGGAGTCCTGTATTAGGGGGTCTTCGGACAGCCGGACTATATCCTTTGGCTGGACTGTTGGACTATGAAGATACAAGATTGAAGACTTCGTCCCGTGTCCGGGTGGGACTCTCCTTGGCATGGAAGGCAAGCTAGGCAATACGGATATGTATATCTCCTCCTTTGTAACCGACCTTGTGTAACCCTAGCCCCCTCCGGTGTCTATATAAACCGGAGGGTTGTAGTCCGTAGGACAACATACAATCATACCATAGGCTAGCTTTTAGGGTTTAGCCTCTCCGATCTCGTGGTAGATCAACTCTTGTACTACTCATATTATCAAGAATAATCAAGCAGGACATAGGGTTTTACTCCATCAAGAGGGCCCGGACCTGGGTAAAACATCGTGTCCCCTGCCTCCTGTTACCATCCACCTTAGACGCACAGTTCGGGACCCCCTACCCAAGATCCGCCGGTTTTGACACCGACATTGGTGCTTTCATTGAGAGTTCCACTGTGCCGTCGCCGTAAGGAAGGATGCCTCGTCTCGTTGTTAAAAACAACATTACCACCGGGGGAGCCCTGGTTGTCGGCCAAACTCTCCGGCTAGGCAGTTTCATCATGACCGCCCGTTCGGCTGCTGCACCGATGATGACTTCTCGGGTCATCGAAAACAACCTCCACGTCGGCTCGGAATTCGCAGACCATATGGATACAATGGAGCTCTCTTTCCTAAACGAGCTCTTGGATCGCATCGCCGCCTTGGGAGTCACTACAGACTATGATCAGATTGGGCTTAAACCCGATCAAAGGGAGATTAACTCTCCACCGGTCACCCATCATAATGCGGTGGTGGAGGAACAATGCGGCGGTTCTTCCTCTATCTTGAGGACTAACTATGTCTGGATTCCTGAGCTCTCCGAGCCGGATACCCGTTTACGGGAGGACATCACCCAAGCCCTGAACCTAGAGTCAGGCAGCGGGCCAGACTCATCGGGCAACATCCCGGAATCCGAACTTCCAAGATTGGAAACACCTCGGCCCCTGGGTCTCAGATCGGGTAAGGGTTCGGACTCAAAAACACCCACCCACCCAGACATAAACGATCTTTCCCACATTAGGCAAGAGCCCCATGAAACAGTACATCATTATTGGGCCAGATTCCTCCTTGTGATGAACAAGGTTAAGGACTGCTGCGAGGAAGACGCAGTCTCACTTTTCTGCAAAAACTGCACGGACAAGGGAATCCTTAACACCATAAGTCGCTGTGACATATCACGCTTCGCTGACTTGGCATCCATAGTACGAAAGTACTGTGCGATGGAAAGTGCCTGGAAAACCAAAATGAAATTTGGGATAATCCGGCTCCGAATATACACCCAGTCCGAAGTAAAAGGGTGCACTATCATAAGACACCCGAGTTAATTACAAAAAAGCAAAAACCCTCTACAGGGCGTGGAACCGTATTGGAGGGATGGCTCAACGGACCCTGCAAAATTCATAGTATAAAGGATACCATACCAATACACAACCTTAGAGCATGTTGGATACTCCGGCATGTGGCCAAAAGCGGCGAGGATCTTCTCATCCCAAATGCCATATAGCACCATCCCAGGGATACCAATACGGTATTAACAGTCTTTGAGACCTTCGCATCAAATAATAGGCGCAAGCGAACACTCCGCAGCATTGCCGAAATCTGCCATGTGGAATCAATAAATCCATGGAGTGACACGGCTATTACCTTCAATGCCAGTGACGAACCTAAATTGCGAACAACCTGAGCACTAGCTGCACTGGTCCTCGGTCCAATTCTGGACGGCTTTCGACTCACCAAAGTACTCATGGACGGCGGCAGTGGATTAAACCTCATCTATGAGGAAACTCTTCAAAAAATGGAAATAGACTGGAACTGCATTGAGCAAAGCAGCACAACCTTCAGAGGAGTCATCCCCAGTCAGGAAGCACGCTGTGCTGGGAAAATCACACTAGATGTGGTATTCGGCACGCGGAGAACTATAGGTCCGAAGAAATTACATTCCAAGTGGCCCCGTTCAGTAGTGGATACCATGCCCTTTTAGGACGGGAGGCATTCACGATCTTCTAGGCCATACCTCATTATGCGTACATGAAGCTCAAAATGCCCGGGCCCAACGGAATCATCACTCTCGCTAGTGATCCGGACACAGCACTCCGCGCCGAAAACAAAACAGCCGCATTGGCCCTTGAGGCATTATCCGAAGCCCTTTTGGCCGAGGAATTAACTGTGCTACGCTCCACAATGGACATGGACGACGTGATACTTGAAAAGAGATCCAAGTCCACCTCTTTTAAACCAGCGGATGAAATAGTCAAATTCCAAGTCCACCCAACGGACCCTACAAAAACATCCTCCATCGGGGCATAGTTAAACCCCGCCGTGGATGCCGCACTACGAGAGTTCCTGCACGAGAATTGGGAATATTCGCCTGGCATCCCTCAGACATGCCAGGAATCCAACGCAGGCTGGCCGAGCACAGCCTCAATATCCTAAAGGGATTCAAGCCGGTCAAGCAGGCTCTTCGGTGTTTCTCTGAACCTAAGAGACAAGCTATGGGAGAGGAACTAGCCAAGTTATTGGAGGCCGGATTCATTAGAGAAATAAAATGCCCGGACTGGCTAGCAAACCTGGTGATGGTACCAAAGAAGGAAAAATCATGGCGCATATGTGTCGACTTCAAGGACCTCATCAAGGCTTGCCCAAAGGATCCCTTCCCCCTCCCCCGCATTGATCAAATTATCGATGCTACCGCAGGACATGAGTCATTGTGTTTTCTCGACGCATACTCCGGCTACCACCAAATCAAGATGGCGGAGTCCGACCAAGCCACAACGGCATTTATCACACCATACGGCCCCTTCTGTTTCAACACAATGCCTTTTGGGCTCAAAAACGCCGGTGTAACATATCAGCGCATGATCCAAACATGTCTGGAGAAACAGATTGACAAAACAGTAGAGGTATACGTAGATGATGTGGTCGTTAAAACCAAACATGTCGACTCTCTAATAGACGACTTGAGGCTCACATTCAACAACCTCCAAACATACGACATCAAGCTCAATCCAGAAAAATGCGTTTTCGGCATACCAGCCGGAAAGCTCTTGGGCTTCATTGTATCCAGTAGAGGAATTGAAGCTAATCCGGCCAAAATCGGAGCTCTGTCACAGTTGGCTATCCCAACGGACCTCAAAAAATCCAAAAATTAACTGGATGTGTGGCCGCTCTAAGCCGCTTTATCTCCCGCTTGGGAGAAAAGGCATTACCCTTTTATCACCTCCTTCTGCGCACCGAACACTTCGAGTGGACAGATGCTGCCACAGCCGGATTGGAAGAAATAAAAGCCATATTGGCAACCAACCCAATCCTGGCCGCGCCAAACATCGGTGAACCAATGTTGTTGTACATTGCGGCAACTCATCAGGTTGTAAGCGCAGTGCTCGTTGTCGAATGAGAAGTGGATGGACATAAATTCCCTCTTCAAAAGCCGGTATATTATGTATCCACTGTCCTCACTCCATGCAAATCACGGTGCCCACATTATCAAAAGATAGCCTATGCGGTATTCATGGCATCCCGGAAGCTGCGACACTACTTTCAAGAGTGTTCGATTACAGTAGCCTCGGAAGTGCCACTTAATGATATTATAAACAACCGCGACGCCACGGGCCAGATTGCAAAATGGGCCATTGAGCTCCTCCTGTTCGACATAACATACAAACCTCGGCGAGCCATTAAATCGCAAGTATTGGCCGACTTTGTCGCTGAATGGACGGAAGCCGAACTCCCTAAAGAGTATGGCGCATACTCCAATTGGATCATGCACTTCGATGGCTCCAAAATGCTGGCTGGTCTGGGGGCTGGCGTCGTCCTGACGTCCCCAACCGGAGATACAGTGCAATACGTACTGTAGATACTATATACAGACTCCAACAACGCAGCCGAATACAAAGCCCTGTTACATGGTCTTCGGATGGCAGTTTCCATGGGCATTCAATGCCTGGAGGTGCGTGGGGATTCAAACCTCGCAATATCCCAAATAAATGGAGACTTCGATGCCAAGGATTCGAAGATGGCGGCCTATCGAAACGCCGTCCTAAAGATGTCAGCTCGGTTCGAGCGGCTCGAATTTCACCATGTGGCTAGGGAGAACAATCAGGCGGCGGATATCCTCGCCCGCATCGGCGCAAAATGTGATGCGGTCCCCCCCCCCCCAACATCTATTTCGAGAGGTTGTTTTAGCCATCCGTGGTATGGGAAGGGGACACCGGTAACAATAGTCCGAACCCGGCCAAAATACCCGATACCGAACACTCTGACATAATCGGAGGCTCTGCCACCGAAATAACACCTTCAGCCCACGTCCTAATGGCCATCATTGCCCCATGGACAGAACCATTCTTGGCCTACCTAACTAGGCAGGAACTTCCTGAGGACCAAAATGAGGCACGCTACATAGTGCGGCAATCTAAAGCCTACAGTGTCCACGAGGGAGAGCTGTATAAAAAAAGCACTACCGGAGTCCTTCAAAGGTGCATCTCCAAAGAGGAAGGGCGGAAGCTTTTGGCAGAAATTCACGCCGGACTTGGTGGCCACCACGCCGCAGCCCAGGCCCTTGTAAGCAAGGCCTTCCGTACAAGTTTTTATTGGTCGACGGCCCGGGCAGACGCACAGGACTTGGTCCAACACTGCGCCGGTTGCCAGCTTTTTGCAGACCAAAGCCACATGCCACCCACCGCTCTCCAAACAATCCCCATTACCTGGCCCTTCGCGGTCTGGGGGCTTGACATGGTTGGACCCCTTAAAGGGGGAACTCATAAGAAAAAAATACTTACTGGTCATGGTGGATAAATTCACCAAATGGATAGAAGCCAAACCTATTAAAACAGCCGAATCCGGACCAGTGATAGACTTCATATCCGGGGTTGTACACTATTATGGTGTCCCCCACATCATCATCACTGACAACAGCACGAACTTCATGGCCGACGAGGTAAAACTCTGGTGCAGCAACATGGGCATCAAGCTCGATTATGCTTCCGTCTATCACCCACAAACCAATGGCCAAGTTGAGCGAGCAAATGGTCTTATCATGAGCGGCATTAAACCCAGATTAGTGCGGTCCTTAAAGGAGTCTAACACGCACTGGGTAGAGGAGCTCGACTCCGTACTCTGGGGGCTGCGGACCACGCCGAATCGTACTACCGGATATACACCCTTCTTTATGGTGTACGGCGCAGAGGCAGTTCTGCCCTGCGACATAATTCATGACTCACCTCTAGTGCACATGTACGAAGAAAGAGAAGCCGAGCTCGATCGGCAGGACAGTATGGACACCCTGGAGGAGGAGCGCAACGTGGCAAAAGCCCGTTCCGCATTATATCAGCAATAGGCTCGCAGATACCAACGCAGAGAAGTACGGGCCAAAACTTATAATGTTGGCGAGTTAGTTCTACGCCTGCCGGAGAAGAAAAAGACCAAGCTCGAGCCCAAATGGGAAGGTCCCTTCATTATTGACCAAGTTCTGACCGGTGGAGCGTACCGTCTACGGGATGCATCGAATAATCGACTTGAGTCGAACCCATGGAACGCAGCCAGGCTCCGAAGATTCTACGCCTAGCGCCGAACTCCGTGTTCGTCTCCTTCCTCTGTCCATTTTTTGCATATACATTATCTGTCTTTTTTCTCTTTCTTTCTTTTATTCTTTCTCAAGGCCTTCAAGGGCCAACTTGTGCCTCGCTTGCACACTATAGATTCTCTAACCGCGCTCATTATACTTGGGGGCTTCTTACAAAGAAGCTTAATTATCTATCTGGGCTTCATGCCCCGCACATGTGTTATTCTTCCGCATGTACCTTTTCTTCTCCATTATATGCATCGATATGACTTAATTTTCGGCCAAGCTAGGTTGCCTGGCTCTTGTATTTATGCCCTACGTTCCCGTTAATTCGGCTAGGGCATAAGGGGAGCACCTCTGCGATTGTCACTGCCGGGTCAGCCGGATGTGTACCTCAGACTGGGTGAAGCCAAAAGCTAGCATTCTTAAGGGAATATTCGGTCGGCGAACAAAAGATGATTTTTATTTATTTACCATATATGCCCCCAGATGTTTTTGCCTGCGTCTCCGCTCGCAGTACGGACATGCACTTTAGGGCATGCGTACCCAGGGAAAGGAACCCCTAACGGAACTATTCTCCCTGGAAGATGTTTCTTACTACCCATGTAATATAACATAACTAGTTGGGTACTTGTCTGTTCAAGCACTAATGACTCCTACGCCTGGTTTCCACCAATACCCCGGTTCTTATATAACTGAGCAGGTATTCGGACACACTCTGGACTGTCGGGTCCCGAGGTTGAAGAGAAAAGGTCCGCCATGACAAATGATTTACAATCCGGCTAGAAGGTATTATACATGTCACTTTAATTACATAGTCATATAGACTGACTAAATTCCTCTTCTATACCATCCAACAGGCGGTCTAGCCTACAATCCTGTTGGGAATACTTTGCGGCTAATTCTACTTGCCCATAGACTAAGCTAACGGGGATCTCTTTCCCGTCGGGCCCCACAGGTCCGACCTCGGCCATGTGGTTTGGGTCAGCCTTGGTATACCGCGTCTTCACCATGGCCCAGGCTTCCCTGGCACCTTGACGGCAGGCCGATATCTTCCATAATCGAAAGCGCCGCCGTGCTCCCTTGAGCTTCTCCGCAAGCTCTCCAATGCCTTCTGGCAGGGAGACTGATGGCCACAAGGCGTGGGCAACACCTTGCATCAACTGCCAAACTTGTTCGTGCAGTTGTGAGAGCTCGGATAGAAGACCACCCGCAGACCCAGGCATCTCCTCCGCGGGACGACCCGTCAGCATACCTGC
This sequence comes from Triticum dicoccoides, assembly GCF_002162155.2. Classification (NCBI taxonomy): domain Eukaryota; kingdom Viridiplantae; phylum Streptophyta; class Magnoliopsida; order Poales; family Poaceae; genus Triticum; species Triticum dicoccoides. Next base: position 99,948,129 of record NC_041386.1, read on the forward strand.
AGACATAACTCTGTTAGCCGGCTTATCCGCCGTCCCCTTTTTAAGGGTTCTTTCAAGCACTTATTGAAAATGCCGCGTTGAAACCGCTTATTCTCCTTCTTGGAGTCCGCAAGCTGGGCTCAAACATCTTTCAGTTCCACGCTCAGCTTGGTATTGGTGTCTTGGAGATTGTTTTTCTCCCGCCTGACCTCAGTCAGCATGCGTTCGCCAGCCTTTAGCTGTCGTACGACATGCTGGTCCTCTAGATTCTCTCCGGATTCATCTGCAATATCTATTGTTAGATCTGCAGACACGCCGCACGCTATATGGTACCTATCATTCTTTGAAACAAATGTTACCAGCTGGGGACTTTTTAGGTTCCTTCAATGCGGCAACGGCGGCCTAAAGTTGGGTCTTGCATTCCTCCAGCTCCTGTGACAGTCGAGTATTCTTCTCTGTAAGAACCTGCACAATAGATGATCCTTAAATCAGTTCTGCTAACTGTTTCAAGTCTCAGGGGCTACTGATACATATAATTGTCAGATTTTCTTACCTGTACATCCCTTACATACTGGTTCGTGGCTCTGGCTAGACCATTTTGAGCAGCACGGAGGTACGCGTCTCCAGAATTGAAGGCATCAAATGCCTCTGGGGAGAAGCAAGCGTCATGGAGTACGGCTCGGCGACGCCTATGATTCATGGCGCTCTGCACTTCTGAATTTGTAGCGGATAGTCTATCTGCATCCTCTATAGGAGGAGTATCCGGCGTCCGCTCCATGTCGGCTTCCGCCTCTATGTCCGGTCCTGGAGCCCGACTGGTGGAAGCATGATCGGCAGCCTCACCGGACATATTCCGGCGAGCGTTTTTTCTGTTAAAGAAACATGGACATCATTACATTTTGAGAAACACGACAACCACGGAGTGGGGTTTTTGTCATACCTCTGCATTGGCGTCTCCGCCCTGACCGCTTTCCTTTTTGGCCTGCCTGGCCTCGGTGCCTCTTGTTGGCGAGTTGCTGCGGGATCGGCGCGGCATCCCGAAGGCCTTCCCTGTAAAACACCATATGTATATGGTAGGTGAACTGTCTAAAAGGGGATCCTAGTTTTTGGAGTTGGGATTTTTGGTTTTTCTTACGTGCGACGTAGGAAGCAGTCCGGGATAGTCGACTGTAATGGCCACCATGGCTTTATCATAGCCTCATTGATAGAACTGCCGGTCTATCAGCTCCATGAATATGTCCGGATCTTCTTCGAGTCCGGGACCGAGGGCCCGGTCAGGGTCCTCTGGTTGTGGGGATGGGCCGTTGACCTCCCTTATGGCTTTTCGCAGTTCCTGCCGCACAATGGCAAGTTTAATACCTACGACAAAGAATGCGGGAAGAATGGGAGTAGGGAGATATAACTCACCCAGCTTGGAGGGTTGTACATGGAGAATCCATCCCGTGGCTTGATGCGGATGAACTCCTCTTCCTCCCCCTTGAACAATTCGGATAGAATCTTTGCTAAAGCGGCATCGTTGTCCGGACCCTTGTGCCCGCAACGGGTGGCATCATCTTCCCCGTTAAAATACCATAGGGGGTGCCCTCGATATTGAAGTGGTTGCACTCCCCACATTATGCATATTGACATAACCTCGATTACTGTCAATCCTGATTGAGCCAGCACTTTAATCCGGTTCATCAGGTAAAGAACTTCTCCGTTGTCTTCCTCCTGGGGGCTCCGTGGGCGCCAACTTCGGCGTTTCTTTAGAGGAGCATTGTTGAACTTAGGAAGACCCCGCCGAACAGGGTCCAGAAGGGGGACGTCCTCCATATAAAACCATTCCGAAGGCCAGTCTTCGGACGTCTTCTTCGGAGTACCGGACAGGTATCCGGTTTCAGCGATGCGCCATATTTCGGCTCCACCCACTTGATAAAGTGACCCCTTTTGTGTGCGGGGGACGACGCAAAATAACCTTTTCCACAGCTCGAAATGAGCCTCGCAGCCCAGGAATAACTCGCAAAGGGCAACATAGCCGGCGATGTGTAATATGGAAGCAGGGGTGAAATTATGCAATTTGAGGCCGTAAAACTCCAGGAGCCCGCGGAGGAACGGATGAATTGGAAATCCGAGTCCCCTTAATAAGTAAGGAACAAGGCATACCCGCTCCCCCGTAGAGGGACTGGGGAAGCTCTCCGCTTGCTCCCCGCCATTATAGGTGGCAAGCCCGGCTCGGACGGGAACCATATACACTGGAGGGAGAAATACCTTAGTCTGCAGTTTGACTAATCGACTGTGTGGGACAGAACACCTCTCCCAATCACCGGGCTTGGGGCTACGGGGGCGGGAGGAGGAGCTGCGGTTGTCGGCCATGCTGGAGCGGATTTTTTCTGAAGCGCGCTCCAATGGATTCTCGCTGGGGGAGGATGATATGGATTGGATCTAAGAATCCCCATCCCTTTAATAGACAATTTATTTATCTAGCTAGGGGGGCGAATGTAAAAATGCCCTGGCTCCTCGTATTCATTCGACGCATGGAAGATAGCCCTTATTGGGCACAGAAGCCAAGAGGTCCCACATTTATGGGGCCGGACACTGCTTAACAAACATTCGAAATTTGGAGAAGAACCCGCCTTGCAATGCCGAAGACAATACTGCGTGTCAGACTTGACGTCATTGAAGCCTGGTTCGGGGGCTATTGAGGGAGTCCTGGATTAGGGGGTCTCCGGACAGCCGGACTATATCCTTTGGCCGGACAGTTGGACATGAAGATACAAAATTGAAGACTTCGTCTCGTGTCCGGGTGGGACTCTCCTTGGCGTGGAAGGCAAGCTAGGAAATACGGATATGTATATCTCCTCCTTTGTAACCGACCTTGTGTAACCCTAGCCCCCTCTGGTGTCTATATAAACTGGAGGGTTGTAGTCTGTAGGACAACATACAATCATACCATAGGCTAGCTTTTAGGGTTTAGCCTCTCCGATCTCGTGGTAGATCAACTATTGTACTACTCATATTATCAAGAACAATCAAGCAAGACGTAGGGTATTACCTCCATTGAGAGGGCCCGAACCTGGGTAAAACATCGTGTCCCCTGCCTCCTGTTACCATCCGCCTTAGACGCACAGTTCGGGACCCCCTACCCGAGATCCGCCGGTTTTGACACCGACAGCTCCCCTCAGGTACGAGATCATGACCATCTCCCTAAACTGAAATTGAATATTCCACCATTTTAGGGTAGATATGTTCCTGACATATATCTTACTTAGGAGTTAGAAACTGAACAATGTTTTACATGTTTACAATATCCTGAGGAGAGACGTGTTCCTACTGTTGTTTATGCTTTCACTAGTTTTGCATGTGTTTGGTGGTCTGAACATTGTAGATTATATCCTATTCCAGCTACTTGGGCTGCTTTGAAAACTGCTATGCGTACTCGTTGGGTTCCACCATATTATCAACATGAATTACTTAAAAAATGCAGCGTTTAAGACAAGGAAAAAATTATGTAGAAGAATATTATCAGGAATTACAAACTGGCATGATTAGATGTGGTATTGTTGAGGAGAATGAAGCTATGCTTGCATGTTTTATGGGTGGATTAAATAGAGAGATTCATACCATTCTAGAGTATAAGGAGTATAGTAATATCACTCGTTTATTCCATCTTGCTTGTAAAGCTGAACATGAAGTGCAGGATCGACAGGCATTGGCGTGACCTAACTTTTCCGCAGGTCGATCTTCATCATGGACACCACGTGAATCCTGTACTTCCACTGCACCAGCACCTCCATCAGGTGCCACCTCCAGCCGTGATACAAGAAAGAAGGCACAACCACCACTATCTGCCAAGAGCACACCCGCCGGGCCTGTGCAGAGCTCTTGCAACAAGTTCATTCTTAACGATGGATTTGTGTTTCGTGCTAACAAGCTATGCATTCCAACTAGCTCCGTTCGTATTTTGTTGTTGCAGGAGGCACATGGAGGAGGATTAATGGGACACTTTGGTGTCAAGAAGATGGGGGATATACTTGCTACACATTTATTTTGGCCAAAGATGAGACGGGATGTTGAGCGTTTTGTTGCTCTCTGCACTACATGTCAAAAAGCTAAGTCACGACTCAATCCTCACGGTTTATATATGCCTTTGCCTATACCTAGTGTTCCTTGGGAGGATATATCTATGGACTTTGTTTTAGGTTTACCTCGAACAAATAAGGGGAGGGATAGCATATTTGTTGTCGTGGATAGATTTTCGAAAATGGCACACTTTCTACCATGTCATAAAAGCGATGATGCTGTTAATGTTGCTGATTTGTTCTTTTGAAATTATTCGCTTGCATGGTGTGCCAAATACTATTGTTTCAGATCGTGATACTAAATTTCTTAGCCACTTTTGGAGATGTTTAAGGGCTAAGTTGGGGACTAAACTGCTTTTTAGTACTACTTGTCACCCCCAAACTAATGGACAAACTGAAGTAGTCAATAGAACATTGTCTACTATGCTTAGGGTTGTTTTGAAGAATAATAAGAAAATGTGGGAAGAATGCTTGCCTCATATTGAATTTTCTTATAATCGTTCATTTCATTCTACTACTAAGATGTGCCCTTTTGAAATTGTGTATGGTTTCCTACCTCGTGCACCTATTGATTTGTTGCCTCTTCCATCTTCGGAGAAGGTTAATTTTGATGCTAAAGAATGTGCTGAATTGATTTTAAAAATTCATGAGTTAACTAAGGAAAACATTGAGCGTATGAATGCTAAATATAAACTTGCTGGAGATAAGGGTAGAAAATATGTTGTGTTTGCACCTGGAGATCTTGTTTGGTTACATTTGCGTAAGGATAGATTTCCTAATTTGCGCAAATCAAAGCTAATGCCACGTATTGATGGTCCTTTTAAGGTGTTAGAAAAAATAAATGATAATGCATTTAAACTTGAGCTGCCTGCAGATTTTGGGGTTAGTCCCACTTTTAACATTGCATATTTGAAGCCTTATTTGGGTGAGGAAGATGAGCTTCCGTCGAGGACGACTTCATTTCATGAAGGGGAGGATGATGAGGACATCAATACCATTGTTACACCCACAGCCCCTGCTGCTATACATACTGGACCAATTACTAGAGCTCGCGCACGCCAATTAAATTATCAGGTACTTTTGTTTCTTGGTAATGATTCTAATGTTCATGAGAATATGATGCTGCCTAAATTGGATACATTTGTTTTGCTTACAAATGAAGGGCCTAGCATGGATAAGAGGGATAAACACTGGAGCAAGACCAAGCATGGAGATGATGGCATGCGCAAGGGGAACAAGAACGGAGTTACAAGTGATGATTCCAGGACTTTGAAGCCACCATGATGAGTGCATGAAGCCTTGGACGAAATATACAAGATGCCACTTCATAAATTTCATCCAAAGGCTATCCTAGGTGCTGTGTCACCTTATTTTTGGGCCAGTCCCATGTAATTTTGAAATACTTGATTATAGGTTGTTTTTAGAGTCCGTATGTGTGGGGAAACAAGAGTTAGGATTGGTTTCGGACCCCTCCTCCAAGGGCCACGAAATCCCCCCCCCCTCTCCTCCATATATACAACGCTTAGGGCATCGTTTAGACTTTGGGTTTTGTTTAGATTAAAGTTCGCCATAGCTGCAACTTTGCGTACTTCGTTTGTGTTCAACGACCAGACAAAGGCGTCACAGAACCCCACCTTTGATCAATAAAGCTTTCCTCTTATATTCGCAATATCCAGATTGCAATCTTAGTTTCTTGCTTGTTCTTCGTTTGCCTGCAAGAAACAGACCTTCGTGGTCGGGTTGATCGTGCTCCGGCGTGGTTAATAACCTCTCGGAGTTGGTTTAGCGATTGGTAAGGCGCGACGTCCTCGCACGTTTGTAGTCGGATCGTCAAAGTCGACCTCCTCCAAAACGGTATCCACCATCTCATCGAAAGACGGGACACCTTTGCCTCTATCACAAGCAAAAAATAGCAACTGGCACTGGGCACTGGGTCAATAGGTTAGTCCCAAAAAATGATATAAAGTTGCTAAAAATGATTGTAAAACACCCAAGAATGATAAAATAACAGCATGAATACTTCATAAATTATAGATACATTGGAGACGTATCAGTGACCAACACTCAAAGGGTTTACTAGAGTCAATAATCTAGTTCACATTGCTATATGATTAACACCCAAAGAGTACTAAGGTGTGATCATGTTTTGCTTGTGAGAGAAGTTTTATTCAATGGGTCTGCCACATTCAGATCCGTATGTATTTTGCAAATTTTTATGTCTACAATGCTCTGCATGGAGCTACTCTAGCTAATTGCTCCCACGTTCAATATGTATCTAGATTGAGACTTAGAGTCATCTAGATCAGCATCAAAGCTTGCATCGACGTAACTCTTTACGATGAACTCTTTATCACCTCCATAACCGAGAAACATTTCCTTAGTCCTCTTAGGTAACTAAGGATAATTTTGACCGCTGTCCAGTGATCTACTCCTGGATCACTATTGTACCCCTTGCCAAACTCTTGGTAAGGTACACAATATGCCTGGTACACAGCATGGCATACTTTATAAAACCTATGGCTGAGGCATAGGGAATGACTTTCATTCTCTCTCTATCTTCTACCGTGGTCGGGTTTTGAGTCTTACTCAACTTCACACCTTGCAACACAGGCAAGAACCCTTTCTTTGACTGATTCATTTTGAACTTCTTCAAAATCTTGTAAAGGTATGTGCTTTTGAAAGTCCTATTAAGCATCTCAATCTATCTCTACAGATCTTGATGCCCAAAATATTAGTAGCTTCACCGAGGTCTTTTATTGAAAAACTCTTATTCAAGTATCCTTTTATGCTATCTAGAAATTCTACATCATTTCCAGTCAACAATATGTCATCCACATATAATATTAGAAGTGCTAAAGAGCTCCCACTCACTTTCCTGTAAATACAGGCTTCACCATAAGTCTGTATAGAACCATATGCTTTGATCGCCACATCAAAGCGTATATTCCAACTCCGAGATGCTTGCACCAGTCCATAGATAAATCGCTGGAGTTTGCACACTTTGTTAGCACCTTTAGGATCTACAAAACCTTCTGGTTGCATCATATACAACTCTTCTTTGAGACATCCATTAAGGAATGCAGTTTTGACATCCATTTGTCAGATTTCATAAAATGCGGCAATTGCTAACATGATTCGGACAGACTTAAGCATCGCTACGGGTGAGAAAGTCTCATCGTAGTCAAATCCTTGAACTTGTCGAAAAACCTTTTTGCAACAAGTCAAGCTTTGTAGATAGTAACCCTACCATCAGCGTCCCTCTTCCTCTTGAAGATCCATTTATTCTCAATGGCTTGCCGATCATCGGGCAAGTCCACCAAAGTCCACACTTTGTTATCATACATGGATCCTATCTCAGATTTCATGGCCTCAAGCCATTTATCAGAATCTGGGCTCATCATCGCTTCCTCATAGTTCATAGGTTTGTCATGGTCTAGTAACATGACTTCTAGAATAGGATTACCGTACCACTCTGGTGCGGAACATGCTCTGATTGACCTACGAGGTTCAGTAGTAACTTGATCTGAAGTTTTCATGATCATTATAATTAGTTTTTCTCTAGTTGGTGTAGGCATCACTGGAACTGATTTCTGTGATGAACTACATTCCAATTCGAGACAAGGTACAATTTCCACATCAAGTTCTACTTTCCTCCCACTCACTTCTTTCGAGAGAAACTCCTTTTCTAGAAAGGATCCATTCTTAGCAACAAAGATCTTGCCTTCGGATCTTTGATAGAAGGTATACCCAACAGCTTCATTTGGGTATCCTATGAAGACGCACTTCTCCGATTTGGGTTCGAGCTTATCAGGCTGAAGCTTTTTCACATAAGCATCGCAAACCCAAACTTTAAGAAACAACAGCTTAGGTTTCTTGCCAACCCATAGTTCGTACGGTGTCGTCTCAATAGATTTAATTAGATGGTGCCCTCTTTAACGTGAATGCAGCTGTCTCTAATGCATAACCCCAAAACAATATTGGTAAATCGGTAAGAGACATCATAGATCGCACCATATATCTAATAAAGTACGGTTACAATGTTCGGACACTCCATTACGTTGTGGTGTTCCAGGTGGCGTGAGTTGTGAAATGATTCCACGTTGTTTTAAATGAAGGCCAAACTCGTAACTCAAATATTTGCCTCTGTGATCAGGTCGTAGAAACTTTATTTTCTTGTTACGATGATTCTCCACTTCACTCTGAAATTCTTTGAACTTTTTCAAATGTTTCAGACTTGTGTTTCATTAAGTAGATATACCCATATCTGCTCAAATCATCTATGAAGGTTAGAAAATAACGATACCTGCCACGAGCCTCAACACTCATCGGACCGCATACATCGCTATGTATTATTTCCAATAAGTCAGTGGCTCGCTCCATTGTTCCAGAGAACGGAGTCTTAGTCATCTTGCCCACGAGGCATGGTTCACAAGCATCAAATGATTCATAATCAAGTGATTCCAAAAGTCCATCTGCATGGAGTTTCTTCATGCGCTTTACACCAATATGACCTAAACGACAGTGCCACAAGTATGTTGCACTATCATTATCAACTTTGCATCTTTTGGCATCAATATTATGAATATGTGTATCACTACGATCGAGATTCAATAAACCATTTATATTAAGTGTATGACCATAGAAGGTTTTATTCAAGTAAACAGAACAACAATTATTCTTTGACTTAAATGAATAACGGTATTGCAATAAAAATGGTGCAATCATATTCATGCTCAACACAAACACCAAATAACATTTATTTTAGGTTCAACACTAATCCCGAAGGTAAAAGGAGTGTGCGATGGTGATCTTATCAACCTTGGAATCATTTCCAACACACATCGTCACCTTGCCCTTAACTAGTCTCTGTTCATTTTGCAACTCCTGTTTCGAGTTACTAATCTTAACAACTGAACCGGTATCAAATACCCTGGGGTTACTATGAACACTAGTAAAGTACACATCAATAACATGTATATCAAATATACTTTTGTTCACTTTGCCATCCTTCTTATCTGCCAAGTATTTGGGGTAGTTCCGCTTTCAGTGACCATTCCCTTTGCAGTAGAAGCACTCAGTTTTAGGCTTAGGTCTAGCTTTGTGCTTCTTCACGGGAGTGGCAACTTGCTTGCCATTATTCTTGAATTTCCCTTTCTTTCCCTTGCCCTTTTACTTGAAACTAGTGGTCTTGTCAACCATCAACACTTGATGCTTTTTCTTGATTTCTACCTTCACTGATTTCAGCATCGCGAAGAGCTTGGGAATTGTTTCCATTATCCCTTGCATATTATAGTTCATCACGAAGTTCTAGTAACTTGGTGATAGTGACTAGAGAACTCTGTCAATCACTATCTTATCTAGAAGATTAACTACCACTTGATTCAAGTCATTGTAGTACTCAGACATTCTGAGCACATGCTCACTAGCTGAGCTATTCTCCTCCATCTTGTAGGCAAAGTAATTGTCAGAGGTCTCATACCTCTTAACACGGGCATGAGTCTGAAATACCAATTTCAGCTCTTGGAACATCTCATATGCTCTATGGCGTTCAAAACATTTTTGAAGTCCCGGTTCTAAGCCGTAAAGTATGGCGCACTAAACTATCAAGTAGTCCTCATTCCTGAAGGAAATATGCCCTAGAGGCAATAATAAAGTTGTTATTTATATTTCCTTATATCATGATAAATGTTTATTATTCATGCTAGAATTGTATTAACCGGAAACTTAGTACATGTGTGAATACATAGACAAACAAATTGTCCCTAGTATGCCTCTACTTGACTAGCTCGTTAATCAAAGATGGTTAAGTTTCCTAGCCATAGACATGTGTTGTCATTTGATGAACGGGATCACATCATTAGAGAATGATGTGATGGACTAAACCCATCTGTTAGCTTAGCACTATGATCGTTTAGTTTATTGCTATTGCTTTCTTCATAGCTTATATATGTTTCTATGACTATGAGATTATCCAACTCCCGAATACCGGAGGAACACCTTGTGTGCTATCAAACATCACAACGTAACTGGGTGATTATAAAGATGCTCTACAGGTATCTCCGTTGGTATTTGTTGAGTTGGCATAGATCGAGATTAGGATTTGTCACTCCGTGTATCGGAGAGGTATCTCTGGGCCCTCTCGGTAATGCACATCACTATGAGCCTTGCAAGCAATGTGACTAATGAGTTAGTCACGGGATGATGCATTACAGAACGAGTAAAGAGACTTTCCGGTAACGAGATTGGACTAGGTATGATGATACCGACGATCGAATCTCAGGCAAGTAACATACCAATGACAAAGGGAACAACGTATGTTGTTGTGCAGTTTGACCGATAAAGATCTTCATAGAATATGTAGGAACCAATATAAGCATCTAGGTTCCGCTATTGGTTATTGACCGGAGATGTGTCTCAATCATGTCTACATAGTTCTCGAACCCGTAAGGTCCGCACGCTTAATGTTCGATGACGATATGTATTATGAGTTCTGCGATTTGATGTACCGAAGGTTGTTCCGAGTCCCGGATGTGATCACGAACATGAAGATGAGTCTCGAAATGGTCGAGACATAAAGATTGATATATTGGACCATGTTATTCGGACACCGGAAGTGTTCCCGATAGTTTTGGGTAAAAACTGGAGTCCCAGAGGGGTTACCGGAACCCCGGGGGAACTAATGGGCCACCATGGGCCTTATTGGAGAGAGAGGAGGGGAACCAGGGCAGGCCGCGCCCCGCTTGCAGTCCGAATTGAACAAGGGAAGGGGCGGCGGCCCCCCTTTCCTTCTCCCTCTCTCACTCTCCTTCCTTCCCCCTCTCTCCCTCTTGGTGGAATCCTACTAGGACTTGGAGTCCTAGTAGGACTCCCCACTTTGGGCGCGCCCCTAAGGCCAGCCGGCCTCCTCCTCTCCCCTTTACATACAGGGGAGGGGGCACCCCATAGACACACAAGTTGATCTTTAGCCGTGTGCGGTGCCCCCCTCCACAGTTGTCCACCTCGGTCATATTGTCGTAGTGCTTAGGCGAAGCCCTGCATCGGTAACTTCATCATCACCGTCAACACACCGTCATGCTGACGCAACTTACCCTTCGCCTCAACTGGATCAAGAGTACGAGGGATGTCACCGAGCTGAACGTGTGCAGATCATGGAGGTGTCGTGCGTTCGGTACTTGATCGGTTGGATCGCGAAGATGTTCGACTACATCAACCGCGTTACTAAACGCTTCCGCTTTCGGTATACAAGGGTACGTAGACACACTCTCCCCCTATCATTGCTATGCATCTCCTAGATAGATCTTGCATGATCGTAGGAAATTTTTTGAAATACTGCGTTCCCCAATAGTGGCATCCGAGCCAAGTCATGCGTAGATGTTATATGCACGAGTAGAACACAAAGAGTTGTGGGCGATAATAGTCATACTGCTTACCAGCATGTCATACTTTGATTCAGCGGTATTGTTGGATGAAGCGGCCTAGACCGACATTACATGACCGCGTTCATGAGACTGGTTCTACCGACGTGCTTCGCACACAGGTGGCTAGTGGGTTTCTGTTTCTCCAGCTTTAGTTGAATCGAGTGTGACTACACCCGGTCCTTGTTGAAGGTTAAAACATCACACTTGATGAAAAATCATTGTGGTTTTTGATGCATAGGTAAGAACAGTTCTTGCTAAGCCCGTAGCAGCCACGTAAAACTTGCAACAACAAAGTAGATGACGTCTAACTTGTTTTTGTAGGGCATGTTGTGATGTGATATGGTCAAGACGTGATTATATAAATTGTTGTATGAGATGATCATGTTTTGCAAGAGAATTATCGACAACTGGCAGGAGCCATATGGTTGTCGCTTTATTGTATGAAATGCAATCACCATGTAATTGCTTTACTTTATCACTAAGCAGTAGCGATAGTCGTGAAAGCAATAGTTGGCGAGACGACAATGATGCTACGATGGAGATCAAGGTGTCAAGCCGGTGACGATGGTAATCATGATGCTGCTTTGGAGATGGAGATCAAAGGCACGAGATGATGATGGCCATATCATATCACTTATATTGATTACATGTGATGTTTATCCTTTATGCATCTTATTTTGCTTAGTACGGCAGTAGCATTATAAGATGATTGATAACCCACAAGTATAGGGGATCGCAATAGTTTTTGAGGGTAGAGTATTCAACCCAAATTTATTGATTTGGCACAAGGGGAGCCAAAGAATATTATCAAGTTTTAGCAGTTGAGGTGTCAATTCAACCACACCTGAAAGACTTAATATCTGCAGCAAAATATTTAGTAGCAAAGTAGTATGGAATTAACGATAACGGTGGCAAAAGTAACAATAGTAGTTTTTGTACCAATCGTAACAATGGCAACGGAAAAGTAACTAAGCAAAGATCAATATGTGAAAAGCTCGTAGGCAATGGATCAATGATGGATAATTATGTCGGATGCGATTCCTCATGCAACAGTTATAACATAGGGTGACACCGAACTAGCTCAAGTTCATCAATGTAATGTAGGCATGTATTCCAAATATAGTCATACGTGCTTATGGAAAAGAACTTGCATGACATCTTTTGTCCTACCCTCCCGTGGCAGCGTGGTCCTATTGGAAACTAAGGGATATTAAGGCCTCCTTTTAGTAGAGTACTGGACCAAAGCATTAGCACTTAGTGAATACATGAACTCCTCAAACTATGGTCATCACCGGGAGTGGTCCCGATTATTGTCACTTCGGGGTTGCCGGATCATAACACATAGTAGGTGACTATTGACTTGCAAGATAGGATCAAGCACTCACATATATTCATGAAAACATAATAGGTTCATATTTGTAATCATGGCACTCGGACCCTAGTGACAAGCATTAAGCATAGCAAAGTCATAGCAACATCAATCTTAGAACATAATGGATACTAGGGATCAAACCCTAACAAAACTAACTCGATTACATGGTAAATCTCATCCAACCCATCACCGTCCAGCAAGCCTATGATGAGATTACTCTTGCACGGCGGTGAGCATCATGAAATTGGTGATGGAGGATGGTTGATGATGACGATGGCAACGGATTCCCCTCTCCGGAGCCCTGAACGGACTCCAGATCAGCCCTCCCGAGGAAGATTAGGGCTTGGCGGCGGCTCTGTATCGTAAAACATGATGAATCCTTCTCTCTGGTTTTTTTACCCGAAAGTGAATATATGGAGTTGGGTTGAGGTCGGTGGAGTCACAGGGGGGCCCACAAGGCAGGGGGCGCGCCCTGCACCCTCGTGGACAGGGTGTGGGCCCCCTGATGCTGATTCTTTCGCCAATATTTTTCATTAATTCCAAAATGTGTCTCCGTGGATTTTCAGGTTATTCCGAGAACTTGTATTTCTACATAAAATTAACGCCATGGCAGTTCTACTGAAACCAACGTCAGTCCGGGTTAGTTCCATTCAAAATCATGCAAGTTAGAGTCGAAAACAAGGGCAAAAGTGTTTGGAAAAGTAGATACGTTGGAGACGTATCAACTCCCCCAAGCTTAAACCTTTGCCTGTCCTCAAGCAATTCAGTTGAAAACTGAAAGTGATAAAGAAAAAAATACAAACTCTGTTTGATCTTGTTGTTGCAAATATGTAAAAGCCAACATTCAAGTTTTCAGCAAAGTTTATGAACTAACCATATTCACAATAACATTTAGGTCTCATGTTTACTCATATCAATGGCATAATCAACTGGTGAGCAATAATAATAAATCTCGGATGACAACACTTTCTCAAAATAATCATAACATGATATAACAAGATGGTATCTCGCTAGCCCTTTCTGAGACCATAAAACATAAATGCAAAGCACCCTAAAGATCAAGGACTGACTAGACATTGTGATCAGGACATCCCAACCATGGGCACCACACTGCCAACCATCAAAGGTCCAATTACAAGAAGTCACGCAATGCAAATACATGATCAGGTGAACGCTAACTTAAGTCTATCATTTGACCTTGAAAACATGGTTGTGTCTTCACCTCCTTTGTTGTTGGTTGAACTCAGGTGCGATATCGAAGATGGCCAAACACATTTCAGTCCGTGCAAAATAGTGTTTTATGGCGAGGAAACAAAGTTAGGAATTCATGAAGAATTAGTTGTCTGCTAAAGAAACATTGTTCCAATTCTGACAAAACAATGTTTTGCACGAGTTTGGATATCCCAACTTGCGAAAGATTTCCAGAACTCGAGTCTTCTGCTGAAGGAAACATTGTTCGACCCCACTGAACAATGTTTGGTCAGGAACTGCCAACCACCTCCAACGAGAGTTTTCCAGAAGCTACCTCATTAAGTCTTGAAGCCATTTACTCAAACAAAGCTGGTTCACTTTCACACCTAAGCTGGATCTAGAAGCTAGTTCTCTTTCACACCTATCCAGGGGGTTGTTTGGATTATAAATAGGCTAGCTCTACCCTTCGTTGGGGACTTTTTCCATTTCTATCAAAGACCAAAGACATAGACTCCTCCCGAGATTGGAAAGCTCTTGTTATCCTTATTCTCGTGATTCCTTGAGAAATTGCTCCTAATTCGTGCTCCACGACTAGATCATGTTGTGTGGGCTAGTATTCGTGGTTTCCCTTGCGGATTGCACCTATCCCGTGCTCCACGACTTGAGAGTGGTTGTGCGGGGTAGTATTGTGGGTTGTGGATCCGCGAATGTTCGGATTGCAAGCTTTAGTGAGCATCCTCCTCGTCGGGTCATAATCTCTTATTTTCCATTTTTTGGCTACTTGCACCTAGTTACCCCCATCCATTTATCGATCCTACGCCGTGAAGATCGAACCTCCCCTTGAACTCCCTCTGCTTTGAAGACGGGGTCGCATCATCTGGTATTCAGAGCAAGGTTTACACGATAGGATCTGTATCTTTGTTGCTAGATCTATCCTTTTTAGTTTGGTTTTCTTTGTCCTAGAGTCCAAAGCAAAAAAAGACACAAAAAATCCAAGCCTTTGTTGCTGAGATCTAGTTGTTTGCTTTCCTCTTTGTGTCTACACCAAGTTCTATCCAAAGTTCCTGTTATTTTTCGAGTCTTGTTGTTGGATCTATTATGCTGCAAAAAAGAGCAAAAAAAGAATGAAAAAAGAGCAAAAAAAAGAGGAGAGAAAGTGTTGTGCAACTGTGCAATCATATTCAGTTTGGTGAGAAATTTCAGAAGTTGAAGTGGCAAGTGTTGCAGCTCAAACATGGTGCAAGGATCTAAATTTTTTTTCTTGTTCATTTGGTTCGCATCGATTGGATCTCAGCACTAGCCCTTCCTTTTTACCCCACCCAGATCCACCTAAAACCGTCAGCTTCCTTCCTTTCATTCGCCCGTCCACTCCTGATTTGCTACTTCCGCACAACCGCCAAGGAATCATTAGAATTTGGGTAAGCAAGAAGGTGAGTTGAGTGTTTTCCACATATATTTTTATTTTTCCACTTGTTTCCAAGAGTTAACATGACAGGATCCAACTCAAGTGTACATGGACATCAACATGTGGAAGATGATCTCCCAAAAACTCGTGCAACACTTGGTGATATGATTGAGGAGAGTATACTTGCAGCTATGCAAAGGATGTTCAGTGGTCGTCTTCCTATCACGGGTAATGGGGATCAACATCAACACAACCCCGCTGCCTCGCTGGCCGCCGACAACCGGCAACATCAAGGAAACAACGATCGCCATGTTGGTCGTGGAAGAGTGGCAGGAGCTGCTGCCCACGGCGCCCCTACTGTTGGTGCTGAACGGAGGCGTGGCGACTTTTCTGCCCCCCCCC
>NC_041386.1:99964094-100009749 GCF_002162155.2 Triticum dicoccoides
GGGTGGGCTGCATGGAGGAGAAGCTCACGGGCGAGGCCGTGATCCCCGCGGGTTTGCTGCTGATCACCGGTGACGAGCGGCACATGATGATGATGCCATCTTCCGTGAAGATCTCTCCGAGAGTGGTGACGAGGATGAAGGCATGGGGGACTATGAACCCTACTCCCCGCCTCACCGTGGTGCTGTTTTTGGTCACAATGGTCATCATTATGACCATCGTGATCAGGATGACCGTGACAACCAAGCATGAGTGAAGCTAAGTGTGCCATCATTCACAGGAAAAGAGGGCCCGGATGCATATATTGAGTGGGAAGAGAAGTGTGACCAAATCTTTCGCATCCATGGTTTTTCTGATGCCAAGAGAGTTGATGTTGCTGTTATGGAGTTCTCTGGTTATGCTCTTACATGGTGGAGTCAGCTGCAAGACGATTAGTTGATGTCAGGCAATAATCATATCCGCGGCTGGACTTTGATGAAGGAAGTCATGAGGCGCCATTTTGTTCCATCATACTATGAGAGGCAATTGTACAAGCGGTTGCAGGGGCTCACTCAAGGTTCCCGCACTGTTGAGGAGTACTATAAAGAGATGGAGGTGCTGTTAATTCATACAAGGACCCGTGAAAGTGATGATGCGAATATGGCGAGAATTTTACATCGGAAGAATGATGAAATATCAGATTTTGTGGAGATGTTTCCTTATGATACATTACAAGATGTGGTACATCAAGATATAAGAGTTGAGAAGAAGAATATGTGTAATGGTCGTACTCGTGCTTTCCAAGGCCGCACCACCACACACTCATGGCAGCGAGCACAACAGCCATATGGTTCTCAGTTTGAGGGTGCACCACCTAGACACCCTGAAAGTGCAACTATCCCTAGGTGGTTTTGGTAATTCATAACAACATATAGCTCATTGAGCTAATACTATTCCAAGATAATTATTTCAGGAAATCTCAATGATCGGCATGGCATGGATGTGAAAGTGGAACCCTCAAAATGCTAAGGACTATGGATTGGCTCAAGCTCAAAAGCTCAAGACTCTTCATTTTATATTTTAGTGATCCAAGATCACATTAAGTCCATAGGAAAAGCCAATACTATTAAGGAGGGATGATGTGTTGCTTAATGAGCCTCTTGCTTCATGTGCTTAGTGATATGCTCCAAAAACCCTCAACTACTTTCCCATATCCACATATGACCTAAACTCTAAGCCAAACTCGGTCCTACCGATTCTTCCTATCCGGCGCCACCGAGTTTCACTTGTCATTAGCCACTGCCAAACCCTAGCAATTCGGTTCTACCGATAAGGATCTCGGTCCCACCGAGATGGGGTTGCAAACTCTCTGTTCCCCTTTCGTAACTTTTCGGTCCCACCGAAAGAGCGAATCGGTCCCACCGAGATTGCAATGTAAACTCAGTGTTTCCCCTTTGTAACTTTTCGGTCTCATCGAGTTCCACTCGGTCTCACCGAAAGAGCAAATCGGTCCCACCGAGTTTGCCTGACCAACTCTCTGGTTAGCTAATTACCAAATTCGATCCCACCGAGTTTGTGTAATCAGTCTCACCGAGATTACGTTATGCCCAAACCATAACCGAATCGGTCCTACTGAGTTGCATGTCAGTCCCACCGAAATTCCTAACGGTCACTAGGTTTACTATTTCGGTCAGACCGAGTTTTCTGATTCGGTCCCACCGAGATTGGTAAATTGTGTGTAACGGTTGGATTTTGTGTGGAGCTATATATACCCCTCCACCTCTTTCTCATTCCGTGAGAGAGCCATCAGAACACACACACCATTCCAACTCATATGTTCTGAGAGAGAACCACCTACTCATGTGTTGAGATCAAGACATTCCATTCCTACCATATGAATCTTGATCTCTAGCCTTCCCAAGTTGCTTTCCACTCAAATCTTCTTTCCACCAAATCCAAATCCTATGAGAGAGAGTTGAGTGTTGGGGAGACTATCATTTGAAGCACAAGAGCAAGGAGTTCATTACCTACACACCATTTGTTACTTCTTGGAGAGTGGTGTCTCCTAGATTGGCTAGGTGTCACTTGGGAGCCTCCGACAAGATTGTGGAGTTGAACCAAGGAGTTTGTAAGGGCAAGGAGACCGCCTACTTCGTGAAGATCTACCGCTAGTGAGGCATGTCCTTCGTGGGCGATGGTCATGGTGGGATAGACAAGGTTGCTTCTTCGTGGACCCTTTGTGGGTGGTTGCTTCTTCGTGGACCCTTCGTGGGTGGAGCCCTTTGTGGACTCGCGCAACCGTTGCCCTTGGGTGGAGCCCTGTGTGGACTCGCGCAACCGTTACCCTTCGTGGGTTGAAGTCTCCATCAACGTGGATGTAGGATAGCACCACCTATCTGAACCACGGGAAAAACATCCGTGTCTCCAATAGCGTTTGACTTCTCCAAACCCTTCCCTTTATACTCTTGCAAGTTGCATGCTTTACTTTCGCTGCCCATAAACTCTTTGCATGCTTGCTTGAATTGTGTGATGATTGCTTGACTTGTCCTAAAATAGCTAAAATCTGCCAAGAACTAAAATTGGGAAAAGGTTAAGTTTTTAATTGGTCAAGTAGTCTAATCACCCCCCTCTAGACATACTTCGATCCTACAAGTGGTATCAGAGCCTTGGTCTCCATTTGCTTGATCTCCATAGCTTTTGGTGGTCATAGCCTTGGTTTCACAACCTAGGAGAGTATGGCGTCTAGCGAGGGAAATTATCACCGAAGAGGTCCTTACTTTGATGGTACTAATTTTGCTAGTTGGAAGCATAAAATGAAAATGCATATTCTTGGACATAACCCCGCTGTTTGGGATATTGTGTGTGTTGGTTTCAAGGTGACTTCTTTGATGAGAGAGAACCATACCGTGAAGCTACCGCGGATGAGTTGAAGATGTTGCAATACAATGCTCAAGCTTGTGATATTCTCTTCAACGGATTATGCCCAGAAGAATTCAACAAAATCAGCCGCCTTGAGAATGCAAAGGAAATTTGGGACACTTTGATTGACATGCACGAAGGTACCGACTCCGTCAAGGAATCCAAGTTGGATGTGCTTCAAAGCCAACTTGACAAGTTCAAGATGAAGGATGGTGAAGGTGTCGCTGAAATGTACTCTAGGCTTGCTCTCATCACAAATGAGATTGCTGGCTTAGGAAGTGAAGAGATGACCGATAGATTCATCATCAAGAAGATCCTAAGAGCCTTGGATGGAAAATATGATACCGTATGCACATTGATCCAAATGATGCCCAATTACAAAGATCTCAAGCCAACGGAAGTGATTGGAAGAATTGGTGCTCATGAGATGTCACTTAAGGATAAAGAGGAACTTCGCAACAAGTCAAGTGGTGCCTATAAAGCCTCATGTGAAGCCCCTACATCATCAAGTGAGAAACAAGACTTCAATGAAGAATTGAGCTTAATGGTGAAGAACTTCAACAAGTTCTACAAGAGTAGAAGCAAAGATAGAAGCTCCAAGTCAAGGTCCTACAATGACAAAAGATCTTCTAGTCGAGAGAGAAACTGTTACAATTGTGGAAGACCCGGACACTATTCCAACGAGTGTACGGCTCCCTACAAGAAAAGAGAAGATTCTCCAAAAAGAAGAAGCAAAGGATCACCACCAAGAGAGAGAAGGAGTAGAGATGATCGTTATGAACGAAGATACTCACGGAGAAGCAAGGATTCGGAAAGGAAGGAAAAATCATCAAGGAGCTACACAAGACGAAGACATCAAGCTCATGTTGGTGAATGGGTATCCGGCTCCGACTCCGACAGCCACTCCGAGAGAAGTTATCACTCCGACTCCGAAGATACTCAAGATGAAGGTGTTGCCGGTCTAGCACTTGTGTCAACCAACTCCTACGACATATTTGACTCACCAAATGAAGGAATTGGAAGATGCTTCATGGCCAAAGGTCCTAAGGTAACACACCCCGAGTATGTTGTTTTCGATAGTGATGAAGATGACTTGTTAGGTGATGATTTGCTTGGTGACAACTCTAGTGATGAATACTATGATGAAAGAACAATTAATCATGCTAATCAAGATAAAACGAATGACAATGATAAGGAGAAGATTGAGGCTCTAACTAAAGAACTAAAAACTCTTAAGTTAGCTCATGACACTATCTTCGAAGATCATCGAGAACTTTTAAGAGCTCATGAGAAGCTACGCTTTGAAAAGCTCAATCTTGAGCAAGAGCATGAGTTCTTAAAGGCAATCAATGATGATCTCCGCAAGAAAAGTTCTTCTTACATTGCCAAGCGTTTACTCTTATCCACTTACATGCCTCAAGTTAAATCTAACAGGAAAGATTCTTCCGCTAGTAGTAACAATGATCATGCTAAATCCAATATTGTTGCTTCTAGTAGTTCTCTTGATTCCACTAATGATTCTCTTAGCCAAGTTACACTTGAGCAAGAAAATATCTTATTGAAGGGAATTATAGAGAAAGGAGTGTACAAAAGCCTTGCCGGGAGTAAGCAATTCGAGGAAATTGTGCGCAAGCAAGGAATGCACCGGAAGAATCAAGGTATTGGTTTTGAATGAAAGTTCAGTGCCAATGGAGTTGAATGGGAAGAAGATCAATACCCCAAGACAAAGTTTGTCCCTCAACAAGAGAAGTTTAAGGGGACACAAGCTCAAGATGATCTTCCACCACAAGACTACGAGCAAAAAGGGAAGAACAAGCTTCAAGAGGAAATTGATGCATTTGAAGAAGCTCCTAAGACCTTAGTCAAGTGGATTCCCAAGACTACCTCAAGCTCCACTTCATCAAGTACGACTACAACTCCAAGGATTCCCATCAAGATGATGTGGATCCAAAATAAGAAGAACTAGAAAGTTCTTGAGGGTGACTCCGCCAACATACTTCACTCTTATCATTTTGGCAAGAACAAGTGCAATCAACTTCCACATCTTGCACTAGTTCAAGGAGTCACAAACCCTCTTGTTGGTAAGACAAGGGACAAGGTAACCTAAAAGTTTTCATGGACATCATCTTTTGTGTGCATTACTCTATGTCTATGGATATCCTTGTTTGTTCCTTGTGGGACTAACCCATGTAGGTATTGAAAGTGCAATTCACTCAAATGGATAGCTCCAAGAGATCTACATCAACATTGAGCATCCACATCTTCAATGTCTACATGAAGTCATCATCGACAAAACCCAAGGTTAGTTCATCCCTCTTAGGGGGGATATCACATCTAGGGGGAGCTTTACTCTAAGACTGAGCTAAAGCAACTCTAAAGATGTGAACAAAACAATGCTTTATGTAAAAGTGGTAACCCCACTTGAGCTTAAACGATGAGTATGACCTACGATCAAGTGTTCTCACTTGACTCCTATGTCAATATACTCATATATAGATGACCTAGTCATCGCAAATTGCTTGATAGATGCTAGAATTGGTTGTGCATGCTTTGCCACATATTCCATTTGCTATCTTATTATGTGAGCATGCTGATTGCATATTTTACTCATTCGAGGACATCCACTTGTTGCTTTGATTGTTCGGCTTTATCTTCTTTTGCCAAGTGGATGGACAAGAATGCCTAAGAACCTCCTCTAGATATCTATGCTTTTCTCGTCTCAAACTCTATTCATGCTGCATCACAAAATTTGATCAAGTCAGATTCGAACCACTCTGTGTGAGGAGCGCTCGGAGTCCCCGATTCATCATAGACTTAAACTTCCAAAACCTCTTTATGATTCTCGGTCTGACCGATACTCCACTTTTGGTCCTACCGAGATCATTAAGTTGATCTAAGTTTTCAATCTCGGTGCAACCGATTTGAACCTTTCGGTCTCACCGAGTTTCAGTAACTGCACGCAGTTATGAATCTCGGTGCCACCGAGTTGTTCAACTCGGTCACACCGACAGGGTCGGGCTATATATAGTCACGGGCAAAATTTGGAAATTTCTCTGAACCCCTTCGCCCGCGCGATAGCCTGCTCTGCCCTTGAGGTCTCCGGATCGTCTTCTCGCCGCCAGCAGCCTCCACTCGCTGGTCTCCGTCGCCGTCAACGGGATTTCTGCCCAGCCGTTGCCGCCGTAGCAAGTCCACGCCGAACTAGGGTATGGACTTGATCTTTGTGCTATTCCTCAATCTGATTCATAGCACATTGTGATCATATTGTTTCTGGCCACGTTTGATAAACTTCTATCCAGTCAAAACGCTCATAGATTAGGTTTGATTCGAAAATTCTAGGTTTAGGTTTCCGCCGAAACCATCTCGGACCCACCGAGTTGAAAAACTCGGTCCCACCGATTTGGCTTATGCCATTGCACAAGTGAGACTCGGTCTGACCGAGAATTACTTATCGGTGTGACCGATTTTTGAACTCAGTGAAACCCTAGCTGTCTCGGTGCCACCGAACTGTGACTCGGTCCTACCGAGTTCACTAGTTTAGGTTCCAAAACTGCTTCGGTATCACCGAGTTTGAAAATCGGTAGATCCGAGATGATTTCAGTGGGAAACTAAAACTAAGTTTTTGGATCATTCTTTTTGCAAACATCTCTGCATTTTGTGATGCTCATCCACTCTATCTCTTCTATAATCTATTCACAGGGTCAGCAGTCAGTTTGCAACATGTCAGACTAGAGTGACAGCCAAAACTTGTCAGAGCAGCAAGTGCAGTTGAGTGAGGGCACTAGCCCCTCAAGTTCCTCAGATGAAGGCAGTAGGAGCACTCCTAGTAATTTGCCAAAAGCTGCCACGAGACAAAGAAAGAAGAAAACCTCAGATTCTGAAGATGAGGACTATGTGGCAGAGGAAGAGGCCACCTCCAAGAGAGTTGAGCCAGCTCAAGGCTCAAAGCCAGGCCTGAAATTCAAGAGGCCAGCAGGCAGGCAACCCATGTCAAAGGCTAGAGCCTCAACTGAGAAGCCTGCTCCCATTGAGCCCGTTGCAGCTGAGGGCAAGAAGAGGAAAGAAAGAGTGAAGAAGACTGTAGCCAGAGTGCTTGGGAAAGCCTCCATCATGGTAGAAGAGGAGGAGGAAGAAGAGGCAGCTGCACCAGCGCCCAAGGCAGCCAAACTTATGGGAGATGCCATAAGGTCAGAGGGAGCTGCATCCAAGCCCAAGGAAGCACCTAAGGCTGCATCTAAGCCTAAGAGTGCACCAAAGAGGAACACACGGAGCATTCCTGCAGCTGAGAAGAACAAGGCCCCAGTGCCTGAGACTGTTGCTGACGATGAGGAAGAGAGTGTCCTTCGGAAGCTCAAGCCCAAGATCCTAGACCACAACGATGCTCATCCTGTGGCTGAGGATATGAAGCTTAGGAGAGACTCAGGGCTCAGGAAGTGGAGAGAAGCAGATCCATATGCTTCTAGGAGAAGGACTGCAGTGGACTACAGATTTCACACCAAGGAGCAGCAAGATTTCTATGAGACAGTGCTACTTGACAAGAAGCCAATCGTATGTGACATGAGATGGGTCGACTGGACCTATATCAAGGACAATGAAGAGTACTACCCAGGAGTTCAGGACAGCTTCAAGGCGTGTGGAGTAGAGGACTTTGTTGGGCAGAAGCTCTCAAAGCGGAACGAGGAATTGATCATGCAATTCTACTCCACAGCACACTTTTATCCGGATGGCAGGATCACATGGATGTCAGAAGGTACAAGGTACAACTCTACTGTTGAGGAATGGGCGAAGCTAATCAATGCCCCAGAGGAGCAAGCAGATGACTTGGACATTTATGCCAAGAAAAAGATGGACCACAACTCCATGTCCAACATGTACAAGGAGATTCCGAATGAAGCACTTGACACGTTCAAGTTTGGCTCAGTGCATTATCTGCTCTCAGGATTGCCTACGATCAACTAGATCCTTAGGCACACCCTTCTGCCCAAGTCTGGAGATCACAAGATGATCAGAGGTCACGCGATCAATTTGCTTCATGTTTTTGACGTGCCTCAAAAATTCAAAGTTATGAGCCTCATAGTGGAAACGATCAAAAGGACTGCGGCAGATCAGAAGAGGAGCTGTGGATATGCCCCTCAGATTCAGGAGCTCATCAACTCCAAGATGGGCACGGGCGTATATTTGTTGGATAAGGAACACCTGCCCATCCATCCAGATTTCGAGAACAATGAAGTTGTGATGACAGAGAATGAACCATCATCTGCCCATGCACAAGCTCAGAAGGAGAAGGCGAAGAAGGAGAAAGCTGCCAGAATGCCTACTCAAGCGGAGGCATCTGATTACTTCCTGAAAACCAAACAAGAGCAGCTCAGTTACTTGATTGCGTCCACCCTGCGGATTGAGCAAAGTATAGCCACCCTGACTCAAAACCAGGCGAGCTTAGAGAGGATCATGGAACAAAGATTCTATGACTTGGACATCAAGGTGACAGAGATACAGACTGCCGTGGAGCAGCTCCAGGACGACATGAATGAGAGGAGAGGCAGGACCACGACTCATGCTTTTGCGAGGGTGCCACGAGGTCCGAGGTCGTCTGCACTGCCAGTTGCTGACACCAGAGCTACAACGTCTGCACCAGCCACAGCCTTCGTTCCACCAGCTCCAGCATCCACTTCAGCCTCGACTCCGACCACGTCTATCGAAGGCTTTGTCCTTGGAGTGCTCCGGACTCCACCACCACCTGAAGATCAAGCCTGAGCGTCGATCTAGTGCTATGCATTTTCTAGGAACTTTTTGGTAACTTGTTGCCAAAGGGGGAGAAGATGAATAGATCATAGGCTTCGAGAGAGAGAGTGTGCTTTTCTCTCTTGCTTTATTTGGTGGTTTTTCGAACCTTGTTTGCTTGTGTGTGAGATACTACGTCCTTATGCTTGTGAGACATCGGTGATCATGTGTTTGATCATAAGCTACACTTAATGTTCGCTTAATGCTTGCTTAAATATTACCATTCCATCTATCGTTTGTGATCATTCACTATTCTTGGTGATGAATGCATGCATTTCAATCTCATCATTTTGAGCGCTCCACCAAGATGTATGTGACATGGAAGAGTAACCCATGACTCTAACTCTTTGTGCATTTGCAGTCCAACGCAAATTTTAAATATGCACAAATTTAGGGGGAGCTCTTACTTATCACATACTTCTCAAAGCGACGATATATTTCATGCTTATTATCTTTTGTCGAAGCTTTGATCTATATGATGTCATCAATTACCAAAAAGGGGGAGATTGAAAGTGCAACTATCCCTAGGTGGTTTTGGTAATTCATAACAACATATAGCTCATTGAGCTAATACTATTCCAAGATAATTATTTCAGGAAAGCTCAATGATCGGCATGGCATGGATGTGAAAGTGGAACCCTCAAAATGCTAAGGACTATGGATTGGCTCAAGCTCAAAAGCTTAAGACTCTTCATTTTATATTTTAGTGATCCAAGATCACATTAAGTCCATAGGAAAAGCCAATACTATTAAGGAGGGATGAGGTGTTGCTTAATGAGCCTCTTCCTTCATGTGCTTAGTGATATGCTCCAAAAACCCTCAACTACTTTCCCATATCCACATATGACCTAAACTCTAAGCCAAACTCGGTCCTACCGATTCTTCCTATCCGGCGCCACCGAGTTTCACTTGTCATTAGCCACTGCCAAACCCTAGCAATTCGGTTCTACCGATAAGGATCTCGGTCCCACCGAGATGGGGTTGCAAACTCTCTGTTTCCCTTTCGTAACTTTTCGGTCCCACCGAAAGAGCGAATCGGTCCCACCGAGATTGCAATGTAAACTCAGTGTTTCCCCTTTGTAACTTTTCGGTCTCACCGAGTTCCACTCGGTCTCACCGAAAGAGCAAATCGGTCCCACCAAGTTTGCCTGACCAACTCTCTGGTTAGCTAATTACCAAATTCGATCCCACCGAGTTTGTGTAATCGGTCTCACCGAGATTACGTTATGCCCAAATCATAACCGAATCGGTCCTACCGAGTTGCATGTCAGTCCCACCGAAATTCCTAACGGTCACTACATTTACTATTTCGGTCAGACCGAGTTTTCTGATTCGGTCCCACCGAGATTGGTAAATTGTGTGTAACGGTTGGATTTTGTGTGGAGGCTATATATACCCCTCCACCTCTTTCTCATTCTGTGAGAGAGCCATCAGAACACACACACCATTCCAACTCATATGTTCTGAGAGAGAACCACCTACTGATGTGTTGAGATCAAGACATTCCATTCCTACCATATGAATCTTGATCTCTAGCCTTCCCAAGTTGCTTTCCACTCAAATCTTCTTTCCACCAAATCCAAATCCTATGAGAGAGAGTTGAGTGTTGGGGAGACTATCATTTGAAGCACAAGAGCAAGGAGTTCATTACCTACACACCATTTGTCACTTCTTGGAGAGTGGTGTCTCCTAGATTGGCTAGGTGTCACTTGGGAGCCTCCGACAAGATTGTGGAGTTGAACCAAGGAGTTTGTAAGGGCAAGGAGATCGCCTACTTTGTGAAGATCTACCGCTAGTGAGGCAAGTCCTTCGTGGGCGATGGCCATGGTGGGATAGACAAGGTTGCTTCTTCGTGGACCCTTTGTGGGTGGTTGCTTCTTCGTGGACCCTTTGTGGGTGGAGCCCTTCGTGGACTCGCGCAACCGTTGCCCTTGGGTGGAGCCCTGTGTGGACTCGCGCAACCGTTACCCTTCGTGGGTTGAAGTCTCCATCAACGTGGATGTAGGATAGCACCACCTATCCGAACCACGGGAAAAACATCCGTGTCTCCAATAGCGTTTGACTTCTCCAAACCCTTCCCTTTATACTCTTGCAAGTTGCATGCTTTACTTTCCGCTGCCCATAAACTCTTTGCATGCTTGCTTGAGTTGTGTGATGATTGCTTGACTTGTCCTAAAATAGCTAAAATCTGCCAAGAACTAAAATTGGGAAAAGGTTAAGTTTTTAATTGGTCAAGTAGTCTAATCACCCCCCCTCTAGACATACTTCGATCCTACACACCCACATGCCTCGACGGCTTCCTCACCTGCAATTTGCAATCAAGATAAGAGGTCATCAACTACAGCAGGAGTATCCTCTGCTCCACCTCCATAAAAGAGTTCTACACGCAGCAGTGACATTCAATGCCACAAGTGCAAAGGAAGAGGTCATATTTCTTCGGAATGTCCAAGCAAAAGAACTATGATCATCAATGAACGAGGTGAATGGGAGTCTGAAAGTGACCCTGAAGGTGGCAATGATGAAGTGGAAGAGGAGCAAGGTTGGGAAGTAGCAGGAACTATTTTATCTCATGAGGAACTTGATGGAGAAGCTTTGGTTGTATGTCGCTCACTTAACACCCAGGTTGTGGAGGAAGAAAAGGCGCAGTGGCATAATCTTTTCCACACCCGTTGCCTTATCAACTCAAAGATATGTCAAGTGATTGTTGATAGTGGTAGCTACAACAATATTGCAAGTACGGAGATGGTCGAGAAGCTTCAATTGCAAACAAAACGTCACCCACACCCATACTACATGCAATGGCTGAATGTTTGAGGCGCAATTAAGGTGATTAGTAGCATGCAAATACCATTTTCAGTAGGGACATATCAGGATGTTATTGAGTGTGATGTGGTGTCAATGCATGCTTGTCACTTGCTTCTTGGGCGACCGTGGTTGCATGACCGTGATGTGCAAATCAGCGGGCGTGCAAATCGCTTATGTTTTGTCCATAGAGGAGAACAGTTCACTTGGCTACCCATGACACCCAAGGAAGTCTATCTTGATGAGATGAAAAGAAAGGGAAAGAAAAAGGGAGAGAGTGATCATACACAACGAGCGAGCCACCAACATAGTGAGGGAGTGTTTCCACAGCCAAAAGCTCCAAAATCAAATATGACCAAGCCCCGGGAAAAATAGGGATTAGTTATGATGGCTAGGAAAAGGGATCTGCGGGAATTGAGAGAACCTAATACTCCATTCTGTGTACTCCTGTACAAGGAAACTTTATTGGCTGCTAATGATTTACCCTCAACTCTTCCTAGTGTTGTTTTTGATCTTTTGCAGGAGTATGAGGATGTGTTTCCCAAGGAGGTACCACCTGGTTTACCACCGAAGCGGGGCATTGAGCACCAAATCGACTTGGTTCCGGGTGCCCCACTACCAAACCGACCACCGTACCGAGCAAACCCAGAGGAGACGAAGGAAATTCATAGGCAAGTAGAAGATCTTCTTAACAGAGGGTATGTAAGGGAAAGTCTTTCTCCTTGTGTTGTTCCCATTCTTTTAGTTCCAAAGAAAGATGGTACCATGCGCATGTGCACTGATTGTAGATCCGTTAACAACATAACTGTGAGATATCGCCACCCTATTCCTAGGCTCGATGACATGCTTGATGAACTTTGTGGCTCTACCATATTTTCCAAAATTGATTTGTGAAGTGGTTACCACCAAATAAGAATGAAAGAGGGTGACAAATGGAAAAATGCGTTTAAGACAAAATTTTGCTTGTATTAATGAATGCACCTAGTACTTTCATGAGATTGATGAATCATGTGCTTACATCCTTCATTGGCAAGTTTGTAGTGGTTTACTTTGATGATATATTGATTTATAGCAAAACTTTGGGGGATCATGTTGGACATATAAAATGTGTGCTTGATGTCCTACGGGAGGAAAAGTTGTATGCTAATGTGGAAATGTGCACATTTTGTACAAACAAGGTTGTGTTTCTTGGCTTTGTTGTTTCAGCAAAAGGCGTGGAGGTCGATGAAGAGAAGATCAAGGCTATTCGTGAGTGGATGCCGCCACAAAATGTGAGCCAAGTACGTATCTTCCTCGGACTTGCAGGTTTCTACCGACGGTTCATGAAGGATTTCAGCACCATTGCTGCACCCATGAATGAGTTAACAAAGAAAGACACTCCGTTCCAACAGGGTGCTGCCCAAGACAAGTCCTTCCAAGAACTGAAGATGAGATTGACATCAGCTCCATTGCTTTCACTTCCTGATTTTGGTAAGATATTTGAGATTGAATGTGATGCAAGTGGTGTTGGAAATGGTGGAGTTCTAATGCAAGAAGGTAAACCCATTGCCTATTTTAGTGAGAAGCTTAATGGTCCAACTCTTAATTATTCCGTCTATGATAAAGAATTGTATGCACTTGTTCGATCTTTGGAAACATGGCAACACTACTTGTGGCCAAAAGAGTTTGTAATACATTCTGACCATGAATCTTTAAAACATCTTAAGGGCCAACTTAAACTGAACTGTAGACATGCAAAATGGAGTGAGTTCATAGATTCCTTTCCTTATATTATCAAGTACAAGAAAGGGAAGGATAATGTTGTTGTTGATGCATTGTCTAGGCGTCACATTTTACTTTCCCAACTTGATGTTAAAATACTTGGTTTAGAAAGCATCAAAGAATTGTATGCTAACGACTCATACTTTGCTGAACCATTTTCAAAGTGTAACAAGGGAAAGGGATGGGAGAAGTTTCACTTGCATGATGGATTTCTATTTCGAGCTAACAAATTGTGCATCCCAGATTGTTCTATTCGTTTGTTGCTCTTGCGGGAGGCTCACGTTGGTGGTCTCATGGGACATTTTGGAGCCAAGAAAACTGAAAGTGTGCTCGTTGATCACTTCTTTTAGCCGCGAATGAGACGTGACATGGAACGCCACGTGATGAGATGCGAGATTTGTCACAAACCTAAGTCCTGCTTGAATCCTCATGGTTTATATACTCGTCTATCTATCCCGAATACTCTATGGGAAGATATTTCT
The DNA here is from genome assembly GCF_002162155.2 of Triticum dicoccoides. Taxonomy (NCBI): domain Eukaryota; kingdom Viridiplantae; phylum Streptophyta; class Magnoliopsida; order Poales; family Poaceae; genus Triticum; species Triticum dicoccoides. The sequence goes on from NC_041386.1 coordinate 99,977,817, forward strand.
ATGGATTTTGTTCTTGATTTACCACGGACTAAGAGGGGGAGTGACTCGGTGTTTGTGGTAGTTGATCGTTTTAGCAAAATGGCATATTTTATCCCATGTCATAAGAGCGATGATGCTTCACACATTGCTGATCTATTTTTCAGGGAAATTGTGCGGCTACATGGAGTACCACGCACAATTGTGTCAGACCGTGACACCAAATTGCTGAGCTACTTTTGGAAGACCTTGTGGGGAAAACTTGGCACCAAGCAACTATTTTCCACGACATGCCACCCATAAACTGATGGATAGACTGGAGTTGTCAACCGGATGTTGTCCATGATGCTGCGAGCAGTCCTCAAGAAGAATTTGAAGATGTGGGAAGAGTGCCTACCTCATGTGGAGTTCGCTTATAACAGGGCGGTACATTCGACCACTAAATTTTGCCCATTTGAACTTGTTTATGGCTTCAAACCTATTGCTCCCATTGATCTTTTGCCTTTGCGACTTCAGGAACGAACTAGCCTTGATGCAAGTAAGCGTGCTGATTTCGTCAAGAAACTTCATGCCCAGGCAAAGGAGAACATTGAGAAAATGACTGAACAATATGTGAAGCGGGTAAACAAGACCAGGAAGAAGCTGGTGTTCGAGCAAGGCGATTTGGTATGGGTACACCTTCGGAAGGACTGTTTTCCTGAGTAACGCAAGTGCAAGTTGCAGCCACGCGGCGATGGACCATTTGCGGTGCTCGAGGGAATCTACAACAATGCTTACAAGATCGATCATCTAGAAAAATATGGTGTTAGCCCAACCTTCAATGTCTCCGATCTTTCCCCATACTTTGGGCCTTTAGAGTCAAGGACGACTCCTTCTCAAGAGGGGGAGGATGATGAGGACATCCCAACCATGGGCACCACACCACCAACCATCAACGGTCCAATTACAAGAAGTCACGCAATGCAAATACATGATCAGGTGAACGCTAACTTAAGTCTATCATTGGACCTTGAAAACATGGTCGTGCCTTCACCTCCTTTGTTGTTGGTTGAACTCAGGTGCGATATCGAAGATGGACAAACACATTTTAGTCTGTGCAAAATAGTGTTTTATGGCGAGGAAACACTGTTAGGAATTCATGAAGAATGAGTTGTCTGCTAAAGAAACATTGTTCCGATTCTGACAAAACAATGTTTTGCACGAGTTTGGATATCCCAACTTGTGAAAGATTTCCAGAACTCAAGTCTTCTGCTGAAGGAAACATTGTTCGACCCCAATGAACAATGTTTGGTCGGGAACTGCCAACCACCTCCAATGAGAGTTTTCCAGAAGCTACCTCATTAAGTCTTGAAGCCATTTAGTCAAACAAAGCTGGTTCACTTTCACACCTAAGCTGGATCCAGTAGCTAGTTCTCTTTCACACCTATCCAGGGGGGTTGTCCCGGTTATAAATAGGCTAGCTCTACCCTTCGTTGGGGACTTTTGCCATTTCTATCAAAGACCAAAGACATAGACTCCTCCTGAGACTGGAGAGCTCTTGTTATCCTTATTCCCATGATTCCTTGAGAAATTGCTCCTAATTCGTGCTCCACGACTAGATCGTGTTGTGTGGGTTAGAGTTTGTGGTTTCCCTTGCGGATTGCACCTATCCCGTGCTCCATGACTTGAGTGTGGTTGTGTGGGGTAGTATTGCGGGTTGTGGATCAGCAAATGTTCGAATTGCAAGTTCCGTTGAGCATCCTCCTTGTCGGGTCATAATCTCTTATTTTCCATTTTTCGGTTTCTTGCAGCTAGTTACCCCCATCCATTTATCGATCCTACGCCATGAAGATCGGACCTCCCCTTGAACTCCCTCTTCTTCGAAGACGGGGTCACATCACATTGTAATTCATGGTAAAAGAGATCCAGTCACAGTCATACCCAATGTAAATTAATAGCAATGCATGCGAATGACAGCGGTGCTCTCCAACCGGTGCTTTTTAATAAGAGGATGATGACTCAACATAAAAGTAAATAGAAAGGCCCTTCGCAGAGGGAAGCAAGGATTTGCAGAGGTGCCAGAGCTCGAGTTTTGAAATAGAGATAAATAATATTTTGAGTGGCATACTTTCATTGTCAACATAACAACCAAGAGATCTCGATATCTTCCATGCTACACACATTATAGGCGGTTCCCAAACAGAATGGTAAAGTTTATACTCCCTCACCACCAAAAAACATCAATCCATGGCTTGTCCGAAACAATGGGTGTCATCCAACTAACAACAATCCTGGGGGAGTTTTGTTTACAATTATTTTGATTTGATTTGAGCATGGGACTGGGCATCCCCGTTACCGGCCATTTTCTCGTGAATGATGAGCGGAGTCCACTCATCGTGAGAATAACCCACCTAGCATGGAAGATATAGACATCCCTAGTTGATACATGAGCTATTCGAGCATACAAAACAGATTTCATTTGAAGGTTTAGAGTTTGGCACATACAAATTTACTTGGAACGGCAGGTAAATACCGCATATAGGAAGGTATGGTGGACTCATATGGAATAACTTTGGGGTTTATGGAAGTGGATTCACAAGCAGTATTCCCGCTTAGTACAAGTGAAGGCTAGAAAGAGACTGGGAAGCGACCAACTAGAGAGCGACAACAGTCAAGAACATGCATTAAGATTAATCAACAATGAGTGCAAGCATGAGTAGGATATAAATCACCATGAACATAAATATTGTGGTGGCTATGTTGACTTTGTTTCAACTACATGCGTGAACATGTGCCAAGTCAAGCCACTCGAATCGTTCAAAGGAGGATACCACCCTATCATACCACATCACAACCATTTTAATAGCATGTTGGCACGAGGGGTAAACCATTATAAACTCCTAGATAATTAAGCATGGCATGAGCAACTATAATCTCTAATTGTCATTGCAAACATGTTTCATTCATAATAGGCTGAATGAGGAATGATGAACTAATCATATTTACAAAAACAAGATAGGCCGAGTTCATATCAGCTTCTCTCATCTCACTCAGTCCATCATATATCGTCATTATTGCCTTTCACTCACATGACCGACCGGTGTGGATAATAATAATAGTGCACCTGCATTGGACTAAGCTAGAATCTGTAAGAATTTAATACAAGGGATAAGACAAGGTAATATGGGCTCTTGGTTAAAGCAACAATAATTCATATGAGAGCTACTCAACATTTTCATCATGGTCTTCTCCTCTCGACCCCCAAAGAATAAGAAAAGAAATAAAACTATTTACACGGGAAAGCTCCCAACAAGCAAAAGAAGAGTGAGAAATCTTTTTGGGTTTTCTTTTAATTACTACCACTACAGGCATGGAAAGTAAACTAGCTAAAAGCTACAACTAATTTTTTTGGTTTTTCTTAAGGTTTTTCAAACACACAAGTAGAAGGCTTAGAAAAGAAAATAAACTAGCATGGATAGTACAATGAAAAAGTATGAGCACCAACAACTAGAATGATTGTGCGAACATGAATGTAATGCCGGTGAGAAATATGTACTCCCTCAAGCTTAGGCTTTTGGCCTAAGTTGGTCTATGGCCACTGCTGGCCTGGCGGATATCCAAAGTCATAGCTGGGGTTGTACTGAGATGCAACAGCTATTGCCTAAAGAGCTACATCTTTAAGGCGAGCTGCCTCTGTCCTCCTCTCATACTCGTTCGCCTCCTCCCTGGTTATAACATATCTCCTTTTTCCCTGAAAGTTAAAGAAAGTAGGAGCAGGGAGGGTAACATGGACAATGCACTGTCAGTCAAAGATTAGTCGATACTGGAGGAACTATTCATTCTTCTCAAGAAACTGATGGCGAACCATAGCACTATAATCTAGATAAGCAGGAGGCAACTCCATATCATTTCCATGTATGATAATTAGCTACACGAGTTGCATATATTCCACCAAACAAATCTCCACTTGTACCATTAAGATGCAACCTTCGTGCAACAATGGCCCCCAAGTTATATTGTTTATCACCTAATACTGCACTCTTGAGGACACTAAGATCTGGAACGCACAAGTGACAAGCCTCATCTTTACCGTTAATGCATCTACCTATAAAGAGAGCAAAATAATGTATGGAAGGGAAATGAATGCTCCCTATGGTAGCTTGCGTGATTTCCCTAGATTCCCCCACAGTAATACTAGCAAGAAAGTCTTTATATCAGATTTGCGAGGTTCACTAACATTGCCCCACTGCGGGAGTTTACAAGCAGTATTAAAATCATCTAGGTCCATGGTATAAGATTTATCATAAAGATCAAATAAAATAGTGTGAGAATTGCGTGAGGATGTAAATTTAAACCTCCTCAAAAAGGAATCAGTTAGGTTGTGGTACTATAGGCACTTATCTGACACGAAGTCCTCAAGATCAGCATTATGCACATACGCGTCAAATTCATCCTTGATGCCTGCCTGGACCATAACTCCTCTGACGGCCACTCACCAGGCCGCACTCGAGCTTCCCTCGGTGGTTCATCGTCCGGCTCACGTATCGCGAGCCTTGGTCCTTGCTTCCTTGAGGAACCACCTTGGTACATTTTCCTATGCATTTTTCTTTCTCTGAAAAATTTCTGAAATTTTAGTGACTCAAAATAAAAGTGAACCAAACTCAACAAGGTTGATAGAAACTACTCCCACAGGTGCCTAGAGGCTATATCATGCATTAAGACTACTTTGGACCATATAAATTTGACATGCAAGCTCAAGAACAGGGTCACCTTAGCAGCAAAAATTTGCAATAAATAAAGCACTAGAACAAAGACTAATTGGACCTTTGGAGGAGTCACATACCGAAGAACAATCCCCCAAAACAGTTTTGTGAATGGAGCTTTGAGCAAAGAGATCGAAAATGGCAGCAAGATGAGCTAGAACACGGGTTTGAGCTATTGGAGGATTTTTCTGGAGGAAGACGAAGTGAGTGGGTGCTGGAATAAGTGGAGGGGGCCCATGAGGCAGGGGCGCGCCCCAGGGGGTGGGCGTGCTCTGTGCCCTCGTGGCTAAATGGTGCCCCCTGGTGTGTTCTTAGTGCCAGAAATTCCTAAATATTCTACAAAAAACATATTTCATTTTCAGGACATTTGGAGAACTTTTATTTTCGGTGTATTTTTATTACAAGGATAATTCAGAAAAAGATAGAAAATACTATTTTTGCTTTATTTAATCTAAATAACAGAAAGTAAAAGGAGGGTACAAAGAGTTGTGCTTTCTAACTTCATCCATCTCGTGCTCATCAAAAGGAATCCACTAACAAGGTTGATCAAGTCTTGTTAACAAACTCTTTCCAAATAACATGAAATCAGAGAATTTTCGAATAACACTAGGTTACCTCAACGGGGATATGCATGTCCCCAATAATAAGACTATCATATTTCTTCTTGAAAGTAGGAAGAGTGAATTCAAAACCTCCAATAGTAATCGTTGAAAATTTTCCAATAGAATTGATACTGTGGACTTGAGGTTATCTCCTCGGAAAGTGTACCATATGCTCATTACCATTAACATGAAAAGTGACACTACCTTTGTTGCAATCAATAACAGCCCCTGCAATATTCATAAAGGGTCTACCAAGGATAATCGACATACTATCGTCCTCGGGAATATCAAGAATAACAAAGTCCGTTAAAATAGTAACATTTGCAACCACAACAGGCACATCCTCACAAATACCGACATGTATAGCAGTTGATTTATCGGCCATTTGCAAAGATATTTCAGTAGGTGTCAACTTATTCAAATCAAGTCTATGGTATAGAGAGAGAGGGGGGCATAACACTAACACCGGCTCCAAGATCACATAAAGTAGTTTTAACATAGTTTCTTTTAATGGAGCATGGTGTAGTTGGTACTCCTGGATCTCCTAGTTTCTTTGGTATTCCACCTTTAAAAGTATAATTGGCAAGCATGGTGGAAATTTCAGCTTCCAGTATCTTTCTTTTATTTGTAACAATATCTTTCATATACTTAGCATAAGGATTCATTTTAAGCATATCAGTCAAACGCATACGCAAAAAGATAGGTCTAATTATTTCAGCAAAGCGCTCAAAATCCTCATCATCCTTTTTCTTGGATGGTTTAGGAGGAAAAGGCATGGGTTTCTAAACCCATGGTTCTCTTTCTTTACCGTGCTTCCTAGCAACAAAGTCTCTCTTATCATAATGTTGATTCTTCGATTGTGGGTTATCAAGACGAACAATAGGTTCAATCTCTACATCATTGTTATTGCTAGGTTGAGCATCAACATGAACATCATCATTATCACTAGGTTCATGTTCATTACCAGATTGTGTTTCAACATCAGAAATAGAAATATCATTGGGATTCTCGGGTGTGTCAACAATAGGTTCACTCGAAGCATGCAAAGTCCAATCATTTTTCTTTTTCTTCTTCTTAGAAGGACTAAGTGCATCAACATTAGTTCTCTGAGAATCTTGCTCAACTCTCTTAGGGTGGCCCTCAAGATACAAAGGTTCCTGAGTCATTCTACCCCCTCTAGTCATAACTCTAACAACATTATCATGTTTCTTATCATTTAATTCATTGAGCAAATCATCTTGTGCTTTAAGCACTTTTTCTACCTGAGTGGTAACCATAGAAGCATGTTTACTAATAAGTTTAAGGTCACCTTTAACTCTAGACATATAATCACTCAAGTGTTCAATTATATAAGCATTACATTTCAATTGTCTACCAACATAAGCATTGAAGTTTTCTTGTTTAACAATAAAATTATCAAACTCATCCAAGCATTGGCTAGAAGACTTATTACGAGGAATATCACCTTCATCAAATCTATAGAGAGAATTTACCTTACTACCTGTGTCGGGTTATTAAGACCATGTATTTCTTCAATAGGTGGTAAATTCTTAACATCTTCAGCTTTAATACCCTTTTCTTTCATAGTTTTATTTGCCTCTTGCATATCTTTAGGACTGAGAAATAGAATACCCCTTCTCTTAGGAGTTGGCTTCGGAGTTGGTTCAGGAAGTGTCTGATAATCCCCAAGTGCAGGGAACCATCGTAACAATTTCCAAAGGTGGAAGTGATAAGTATGGAGTGTCGAACCCACAAGGAGCTAAAGGTAAGATCAATATTCTCTCAAGCCCTATCTGCCACTGATACGACTCTACGTACACTGAATGTTTGCTTCCAACTAGAAACGATAAATAGAACTACGTTGTGGGTATGAAGTGGATAACTTTGTATGATATCGGAGAGCTAAAATATAAAAGTAGGTGATGTTATCATAAATTTAGAATATATTGCTAAATATTATAAATAGCGAGTGTGGAATAATGGTGGATCGGTGTGCAGAATTGTCCTAGGCAATTGTTAACAAGACCGGTAATCACTATTGCAGTTTCATATGAGGGAGAGGCATAAGCTAACATACTTTCTCTACTTGGATCACATGCACTTATGATTGGAACTCTAGCAAGCATCCGCAACTACTAAAGATCATTAAGGTAAAACCCAACCATAGCATTAAAGCATCAAGTCCTCTTTATCCCATACGCAACAACCCCCTTACTCGGGTTTGTGTTTTAGTCACTCACGCAACCCACTATAAGCGAATCATAAACGTATTGCAACACCCTACAGCGGGAATCCCTCACGCTTGCGCGACACGGAGGGCACCATAGGACAGCACCAAAGTAAAACATACAACTCATACCAATCTAGATCATCAATCAACCCAAAGACAAAGGATATCTACTCAAAACATCATAGGATGGCAACACATCATTGGATCATAATATGTGGCATAAAGCACCATGTTCAAGTAGGGATTATAGCGGAGTGCGGGAGAGTGGACCGCGTAAAAGAGATGAGGATGGTGATGTTGATGAAGACGATCACCGCGGCGATGATTCCCCTCTCGATGGCACTCTGGTGCCACCAAGAGAGAGGAGGAGAGGTTCTCCCCCTTGTGCTTCCTCCTCCATGGCCTCCCCCTAGATGGGGAGAGGTTCCCCCTCTGGTCCTTGGCCTTCATGGTGATGATGGCCCCTCCGGATCCTCCTCCATGCCCTCCGGTGATGATGGCCCCATCCGGCAGGGCGCCGGGGAGGGCCTAGATTGGTTTTCGGTGGCTATGGAGGCTTCTGGCGGCGGAACTCCCGATCTAGGTTAATTTTCTAAGGTTTCTGTATTTATAGGAATTTTTGGCGTCGGTCTCACATCAAGGAGGTGCCCGAGGCGTCCACGAGGCAGGCCCACGCGCCTGGGGGGTGGGCGCGCCCCCCACCCTCGTGGATGCCCCAAGACTCTCCTAGCCCAACTCTTTTACTCCGGGGTCTTCTTTTGGTTCATAAAAATCGTCAAAAATTGGCACATCAATTGGACTCCGTTTGATATTCCTTTTCTGTAAAACTCAAAATCAAGGAAAAAACAAAAACTGGCGCTGGGCTCTAGGTTAATAGGTTAGTCCCAAAAACCATATAAAATAGCATACAAATGCATATAAAACATCCAAGGTCGGTAATATAATAGGATGAATACTTCATAAATTATAGATACGTCGGAGACGTATCAGTGTCCAATCATTATCATTACTCAATATATTATTCAATAGCAATTCAGCTTGCTCAACAGTTCTTTCCCTGAAAACACAACCAGCACAACTATCCAGGTGGTCTCTGGAAGCATCGGTTAGTCCATGATAAAAGATATCAAGTATTTCCTTTTTCTTGAGAGGATGATCAGGCAAAGCATTAAGTAATCCGAGAAGCCTCCCCCAAGCTTGTGGGAGACTCTCTTCTTCAATTTGCACAAAATTATATATTTCCCTTAAGGCAGCTTGTTTCTTATGAGCGGGGAAATATTTAGCAGATAGGTAATAAATCATATCCTGGGGACTACGCACACAACCAGGAGCAAGATAATTAAACCATGTTTTAGCATCACCCTTTAATGAGAACGGAAATAACTTAAGGATATAGTAGTAACGAATTGTTTCCTCATTAGTGAATAGGGTGGCTATATCATTCAATTTAGTAAGATGTGCCACAACAGTTTCAGATTCATAGCCATAAAAAAGATCATATTCAACCAAAGTAATTAACTCAGGATCGACAGAGAAATCATAATCCTTATCAGAAATACAGATAGGTGAAGTAGCAAAAGCAGGGTCATATTTCATTCTAGCATTCAAAGAATTTTATTTCAGCTTAGCTAACAGTTTCTTAAGATCATTTCTATCTTTGCAAGCAAAAAGGTCTCTAACAGTTTCTTCATCCGTAACATAACCCTCAGGCACATCAGGCAATTCAATCTAGGGGGGAATCTTCATCATCACTTTCATCAATATTATCTGTTTAAATAATTTCATTCTCTCTAACCCTAGCAAGTTGTTCATCAAGAAATTCACCTAATGGCACAGTATTATCAAGCATAGAAGTAGTTTCATCATAAGCATCATGCATAGCAAAAGTGGCATCATCAATAACATGCGACATATCAGAATCAATAACAGGTGTAGGTGTCACAAATTTACTCATAACAGAAGCTGAATCAAGTGTAGATCTAGATGGCAGTTCCTTACCTCCCCTCGTAGTTGAGGGAAAAATCTTGGTTCTTTCATCTTTCAAGTTCCCATAGTGATCAACAGATATAAATCCCAAGTGACTCAAAGAGTAGAGCTATGCTCCCCGGCAACGGCGCCAAAAATAGTCTTGATAACCCACAAGTATAGGGGATCGCAACAGTTTTCGAGGGTAGAGTATTCAACCCAAATTTCTTGATTCGACCCAAGGGGAGCCAAAGAAGATTCCCAAGTATTAGCAGTTGAGCTGTCAATTCAACCACACCTGAAAGACTTAATATCTGCATCGAAATATTTAGTAGCAAAGTAGTATGGAAGTAACGGTAACGGTGGCAAAAGTAACAATAGTAGTTTTTGTAGCAATCTTAGCAGTGGCAACGGAAAAGTAACTAAGCAAAGATCAATATGTGAAAATCTCGTAGGCATGGATCGAGGATGGATAATTATGTCGGGTGTGATTCCTCATGCAACAGTTATAACATAGGGTGACACAGAACTAGCTCAAGTTCATCAATGTAATGTAGGCATGTATTCCGAATATAGTCATACGTGCTTATGGAAAAGAACTTGCATGACATCTTTTATCCTACCCGCCCATGGCAGTGGGGTCCTATTGGAAACTAAGGGATATTAAGGCCTCCTTTTAATAGAGTATTGGACCAAAGCATTAACACTTAATGAATACATGAACTCCTGAAACTATGGTCATCGCTGGGAGTGGTCCCGATTATTGTCACTTCGGGGTTGACGGATCATAACACATAGTAGGTGACTATTGACTTGCAAGATAGGATCAAGAACTCACATATATTCATGAAAACATAATAGGTTCATATCTGAAATCATGGCACTCGGGCCATAGTGACAAGCATTAAGCATAGCAAAGTCATAGAACATCAATCTTAGAACATAATGGATACTAGGGATCAAACCCTAACAAAACTAACTCGATTACATGGTAAATCTCATCCAACCCATCACCGTCCAGCAAGCCTACGATGAGATTACTCACGCACTGCGGTGAGCATCATGAAATTGGTGATGGACGATGGTTTATGATGACGATGGCGACGGATTCCCCTCTCCGGTGCCCGGAACGGACTCCAGACTAGCCCTCCTGAAGAAGATTAGGGCTTGGCGGCGGCTCTGTATCGTAAAACATGATGAATCCTTCTCTTTGATTTTTTTCTCCCTGAAAGTGAATATATGGAGTTGGGGTTGAGGTCGGTGGAGTCCCAGGGGGGCCATGAGGCAGGGGGGCGCGCCCTGCACCCTCATGGATAGGGTGTGGGCCCCCTGATGCTGATTCTTTCGCCAATATTTTTCATTAATTCCAAAACGTGTCTCCATGGATTTTTAGGTCATTCCGGGAACTTTTATTTCTGCACAAAAATAACACCATGGCAGTTCTGCTGAAAACAACATCAGTCCAGGTTAGTTCCATTCAAATCATGCAAGTTAGATTCCAAAACAAGGGCAAAAGTGTTTGGAAAAGTAGATACGTTGGAGACGTATCAATGATCTCTCACTAAATTTCAAGGTATAAGTGTTTTCCCTGAGTATGCACTGTTGCTACAGTTCATCGTGCCGAGACACCACGTGATGATCGGGTGTGATAAGCTCTACGTTCACATACAACGGGTGCAAGCCAGTTTTGCACAAGCAGAATACTCGGGTTAAACTTGACGAGCCTAGCATGTACATACATGGCCTCGGAACACTAAGACCGAAAGGTCGAACGTGAATCATATAGTAGATATGATCAACATAGTGATGTTTACCATTGAAAACTACTCCATCTCACGTGATGATAGGACATGGTTTAGTTGATATGGATCACATGATCACTTAGATGATTAGAGGGATGTCTATCTAAGTGGGAATTCTTAAGTAATATGATTAATTGAACTTTAATTTATCATGAACTTAGTACCTGATGGTATTTTGCATGTCTATGTTGTTGTAGATAAATGGCCCGTTCTACTGTTCCTTTGAATTTTAATGCGTTCCTAGAGAAAGCTAAGTTGAAAGATGATGGTGGCAACTACACGGATTGGGTCCATAACTTGAGGATTATCCTCATTGCTGCACAGAAGAATTACGTCCTGGAAGCACCGCTAGGTGCAAAGCCCGCTACAGGAGCAACACCAGATGTTATGAACGTCTGGCAGAGCAAAGCTGATGACTACTCGATAGTTCAGTGTGTCATGCTTTACGGCTTAGAATCGGGACTTCAACGAAATTTTGGACGTCATGGAGCATATGAGATGTTCCAGGAGTTGAAGTTAATATTTCAAGCAAATGCCCAGATTGAGAGATATGAAGTCCCCAATAAGTTCTACAGCTGCAAGATGGAGGAGAATAGTTCTGTCAGTGAACATATACTCAGAATGTCTGGGTACCACAACCACTTCACTCAACTAGGAGTTAATCTTCCTGATGATAGTGTCATTGACATAGTTCTTCAATCACTGCCACCAAGCTACAAAAGCTTCATGATGAACTATAATATGCAAGGGATGGATAAGACATTCCCGAGCTCTTCGCGATGCTAAAAGTTGCGGAGGTAGAAATCAAGAAGGATCATCAAGTGTTGATGGTCAACAAGACCACTAGTTTTAAGAAAAAGGGCAATGGGAAGAAGGGGAACATCAAGAAGAACAACAAGCAAGTTGCTTCTCAAGTGAAGAAGCCCAAGTCTAGACCTAAGCCTGAGACTGAGTGCTTCTACTGCAAAGGGACTGGTCACTGGAAGCAGAACTGCCCCAAGTATTTGGCGGATAAGAAGGATGACAAAGTGAAAGGTATATTTGATATACATGTTATTGATGTGTACCTTACTAATGCTCATAGTAGCGCCTGGGTATTTGATACTGGTTCTGTTGCTAATGTTTGCAACTCGAAATAGGGCTAAGGATTAAGCCAAGATTGGCTAAGGACGAGGTGATGATGCGCTTGGGAAATGGTTCCAAAGTCGATGTGATCGCGTTCGGCACGCTACCTCTACATCTACCTTCGGGATTAGTATTAGACCTGAATAATTGTTATTTGGTGCCAGTGTTAAGCATGAACATTATATCTGGATCTTGTTTGATGCGAGACGGTTATTCATTTAAATCAGAGAATAATGGTTGTTTTATTTATATGAGTAATATCTTTTATGGTCATGGACCCTTGATGAGTGGTCTATTTTTATTAAATCTTGATAGTAGTGATAGACATATTCATAGTATTGAAGCCAAAAGATATAAGTTTAATAATGATAGTGCAACTTATTTGTGGCAGTGTCATTTAGGTCATATTGGTGTAAAGCGCATGAAGAAACTCCATGCTGATGGGCTTTTGGAATCACTTGATTATGAATCACTTGATGCTAGCAAACCATGCCTCATGGGCAAGATGACTAAGACTCCGTTCTCCGGACCAATGGAACGAGCAACAGACTTATTGGAAATAATACGTACTGATGTATGCGGTCCGATGAGTGTTGATACTTGTGGCGGGTATCGTTATTTTCTGACCTTCACAGATGATTTGAGCAAATATGGGTATATCTACTTGATGAAACATAAGTATGAAACATTTGAAAAGTTCAAAGAATTTTAGAGTGAAGTGGAAAATCATCGTAACAAGAAAATTAAGTTTCTACGATCTGAAAGTGGAGGTGAATATTTGAGTTATGAGTTTGGTCTTCATTTGAAACAATGCGGAATAGTTTCGCAACTCAAGCCACCTGGAACACCACAGCGTAATGGTGTGTCCGAACGTCGTAACAGCACTTTATTAGATATGGTGCGACCTATGATGTCTCTTACTGATTTACCTCTATCATTTTGGGGTTATGCTTTAGAGACGGCTGCATTCACGTTAAGGGACCATCGAAATCCGTTGAGACGACACCATATGAACTGTGGTTTGGCAAGAAACCCAAGTTGTCGTTTCATAAAGTTTGGGGCTAGTTGTGATGCTTATGTGAAAAAGCTTCAACCTGACAAGCTCGAACCCAAATCGGAGAAATGTGTATTCATAGGATACCCAAAGGAGACTGATGGGTACACCTTCTACCACATATCCGAAGGCGAGATATTTGTTGCTAAGAATGGATCCTTTCTAGAGAAGGAGTTTCTCTTGAAAGAAGTAAGTGGGAGGAAAGTAGAACTTGATGAGGTAACTGTACCTTCTCCCTTATCAAAAATTAGTTCCAGTGATTCCTACACCAATTAGTGAGGAAGCTAATGATGATGATCATGAAACTTCTGATCAAGTTACTACCGAACCTCATAGGTCAACCAGAGTAAGACCCACACCATAGTGGTATGGTAATCCTATTATGGAAGTCATGTTACTTGACCACGATGAACCTACGAACTATGAGGAAGCGATGATGAGCCTAGATTCCGCGAAATGGCTTGAAGCCATGAAATCTGAGATGGGATCCATGTATGAGAACAAAGTGTGGACTTTGGTTGACTTGCCCGATGATCGGCAAGCCATAGAGAATAAATGGATCTTCAAGAAGAAGACTGACGCTGACAGTAATGTTACTGTCTACAAAGCTCTACTTGTTACAAAAGGTTTTCGACAAGTTCAAGGAGTTGACTACGATGAGACCTTCTCACCCGTAGCAATGCTTAAGTCCGTCCGAATCATGTTAGCAATTGTCGCATTTTATGATTATGAAAATTGGCAAATGGATGTCAAAACTGCATTCCTTAATGGATATCTTAAAGAAGAGTTGTATATGATGCAACCGGAAGGTTTTGTCGATCCAAAAGGTGCTAACAAAGTGTGTAAGCTCCAGCATAAATGGACTGGTGCAAGCATCTCAGAGTTGGAATATACACTTTCATAGTGTGATTAAAGCATATGGTTTTATACAGACTTTTGGAGAAGCCTATATTTACAAGTAAGTGAGTGGGAGCTCCGTAGCATTTTTGGTATTATATGTGGATGACATATTGTTGATCGGAAATGATATTGAATTTCTGAATAGCATAAAAGGATACTTGAATAAGAATTTTTCAATGAAAGACCTCAGTGAAGCTGCTTATATATATTGGGCATCAAGATCTATAGAGATAGATCAAGACGCTTAATTGGATTTTCACAAAGCACATACCTTGATAAAATTTTGAAGAAGTTCAAAATGGATCAAGCAAAGAAAGGGTTCTTGCATGTGTTACAAGGTGAAAGTTGAGTCAGACTCAATGCCCGACCACTACAGAAGATAGAGAGAAAATGAAAGTCATTCCCTATGCCTCAGCCATAGGTTCTATCATGTATGCAATGTTGTGTACCAGACCTGATGTGTGCCTTTCTATTAGTTTAGCAGGGAGGTACCAAAGTAATCCAGGAGTGGATCACTGGACAGCGGTCAAGAACATCCTGAAATACCTGAAAAGGACTAAGGATATGTTTTTCGTTTATGGAGGTGACAAAGAGCTCGTCGTAAATGGTTACGTCGATGCAAGCTTTGACACTGATCCGGATGACTCTAAGTCAAAAACCGGATACATATTTTTATTGAATGGTGGAGCTGCCAGTTGGTGCAGTTCTAAGCAGAGCATCCTGGCGGGATCTACGTGTGAAGCAGAATACATAGCTGCTTCAGAAGCAGCAAATGAAGGAGTCTGGATGAAGGAGTTCATATCCAATCTAGGTGTAATACCTAGTGCATCAGGTGCAATGAAAATCTTTTGTGACAATACTGGTGCAATTTCCTTGGAAAAGGAATCCAGATTTCACAAGAGAACCAAGCACATCAAGAGACGCTTCAATTCCATCGGCGATCAAGTCATGGAGGGAGACATGGAGATTTGCAAGATACATATGAATCTGAATGTTGCAGACCCATTGACTAAGCCTCTCTGACGAGCAAAACATGATCAGCACCAAGACTCCATGGGTGTTAGAATCATTACTGTGTGATCTAGATTATTGACTCCAGTGAGTGGGAGACTGAAGGAATTATGCCCTAGAGTATCATGATAAATTTTTATTATTCATGCTAGAATTGTATTAACCAAGAACTTAGTACATGTGTGAATACATAGACAAACAGATTGTCCCTAGTATGCCTCTACTTGACTAGCTCGTTAATCAAAGATGGTTAAGTTTCCTAGCCATAGATATGTGTTGTCATTTGATGAACAGGATCACATCATTAGAGAATGATGTGATGGACTAGACCCATCCGTTAGCTTAGCACTATGATCGTTTAGTTTATTGCTATTGCTTTCTTCATAACTTATACATGTTCCTATGACTATGAGATTATGCAACTCCATAATACCGGAGGAACACCTTGTGTGCTATCAAACATCACAACGTAACTGGATGATTATAAAGATGATCTACAGGTGTCTCTGATGGTATTCTTTGAGTTGGCATAGATCGAGATTAGGATTTGTCGCTCCGTGTATCGGAGAGGTATCTCTGGGCCCTCTCGGTAATGCACACCGCTATGAGCCTTGCAAGCAATGTGACTAATGAGTTGGTCATGGGATGATGCATTACAGAACGAGTAAACAGACTTTCCGGTAACGAGATTGAACTAGGTATGATGATACCGACGATCGAATCTCGGGCAAGTAACATATCGATGACAAAGGGAACAACGTATGTTGTTATGCGGTTTGACCGATAAAGATCTTCGTAGAATATGCAGGAACCAATATGAGCATCCAGGTTCCGCTATTGGTTATTGACCAGAGATGTGTCTCGATCATGTCTACATAGTTCTCGAACCCGTAGGGTCCTCATGCTTAATGTTCGATGATGATATGTATGATGAGTTATGCGATTTGATGTACCGAAGGTTGTTTGGAGTCCCGGATGTGATCACGGACATGAAGAGGAGTCTCGAAATGGTCGAGACATAAAGATTGATATATTGGACCATGTTATTCGGACACCGGAAGTGTTCCGGATGGTTTTGGGTAAAAACCGGAGTACCGGAGGGGTTACCGGAACCCCGAGGGAACTAATGGGCCACCATGGGCCTTATTGGAGAGATAGGAGGGGAACCAGGGCAGGCAGCCCCCCCTTGCAGTCCGAATTGGACAACGGAAGGGGGGCGGCGCCCTCCCCCTTTCCTTCTCCCTCTCTTCCTCTCCTTCCTTCCCCATCTCTCCCTCTTGGTGGAATCCTACTAGGACTTGGAGTCCTAGTAGGACTCCCCTCTTTGGGCACGCCCCTAGGGCCGGCCGACCTCCTCCTCCCCCTTTTTATATACGGGGGAGGGGGCACCCCATAGACACACAAGTTGATCTTTAGCCGTGTGCGGTGACCCCCTCCATAGTTTTCCACCTCGGTCATATTGTTGTAGTGCTTAGGCGAAGCCCTGCGTCGGTAACTTCATCATCACCATCAACATGCTGTCGTGCTGACGCAATCACCCTCAGCCTCAACTGGATCAAGAGTACAAGGTACGTCACCGAACTAAACGTGTGCAGATCGCGGAGGTGTCGTCCGTTCGGTACTTGATTGTTTGGATCACAAAGACGTTCTACTACATCAACCGTGTTACTAAACGCTTCCGCTTTCGGTCTACGAGGGTACATAGACACACCCTCCCCCTCTCCTTGCTATGCATCTCCTAGATAGATCTTGCGTGATCATAGGAAATTTTTTGAAATACTGCATTCCCCAACAATACCGAGCTTGTCAAACATTCATAACGTGTGCATCTGCTCCTGCAACAGGTCTGTTACCTAGCGGTGCATCAAGGACATAATTCTTCTGTGCAACAATGAGGATAATCCTCAGATCATGGACCCAGTCTGCATCATTGCTACTATCATCTTTCAAGTTAGTTTTCTCTAGGAACATATCAAAAATAAAACAGGGGAGCTATACGTGAGCTATTGATCTACAACATAGATATGCAAATAATATCAGGACTAAGTTCATGATAAATTAAGTTCAGTTAATCATATTACTTAAGAACTCCCACTTAGATAGACATCCTCGAGTCATCTAAATGATGACGTGATCCAAATCAACTAAACCATGTCTGATCATCACGCGAGATGGAGTAGTCTTCAATGGTGAACATCTCTATGTTGATCATATCTAATATATGATTCATGTTCGACCTTTCAGTCACCAGTTTTCCGAGGCCATGTCTGTACATGCTAGCCTCGTCAAGTTTAACCCGAGTATTCCACACGTGCAAAACTGTCTTGCACCCATTGTATGTGAACGTAGAGCTTATCACACCCGATCATCACGTGGTGTCTCGACACGATGAACTGTCGCAATGGTGCATACTCAGGGAGAACACTTATACCTTGAAATTTTAGTGAGGGATCATCTTATAGCGCTACCGCCGTGCTAAGCAAAATAAGATGCATAAAAGATAAACATCACATGCAATCAAAATATGTGACATGATATGGCCATCATCATCTTGTGCCTTTGATCTCCATCTCCAAAGCACCGTCATGATTTCCGTCGTCACCGGCTTGACACCTTGATCTCCATCGTAGCGTCATTGTCGTCTCGCCAACTATTGCTTCTACAACTATCGCTAAACATAGTGATAAAGTAAATCAATTACATGGCGATTGCATTTCATACAATAAAGAGACAACCATAAGGCTCCTGCCAGTTGTCGATAACTTTTAAAAAACATGATCATCTCATACAATAACGTATATTGCATCATGTATTGACCATATCACATCACAACATGCCCTGCAAAAACAAGTTAGACGTCCTCTACTTTGTTGTGGCAAGTTTTACGTGGCTGCTACTGGCTTCTAGTAAGAACCGTTCTTACCTACGCATCAAAACCACAACGATGTTTCGTCAAGTTTGTTGTTTTAACCTTCAACAAGGACCGGCCGTAGTCAAATTCGATTCAACTAAAGTTGGAGAAACAGACACCCGCCAGCCACCTTTATGCAAAACAAGTTGCATGTCTGTCGGTGGAACCGGTCTCATGAACATGGTCATGTAAGGTTGGTCCGGGCCGCTTCATCCAACAATACCGCCGAATCAAAATAAGACGTTGGTGGTAAGCAGTATGACTATTATCACCCACAACTCTTTGTGTTCTACTCGTGCATATCATCTACGCATAGACCAGGCTCGGATGCCACTGTTGGGGAACGAAGCATGCAATTTCAAAAAAATTCCTACGCTCACGCAAGATCTGTCTAGGATAAGCATAGCAACGAGAGGGGGAGAGTGTGTCCATGTACCCTCGTAGACCGAAAGCGAAAGCGTTAGGTTAACGCGGTTGATGTAGTCGAACATCTTCACGATCCAACCGATCAATGTAACACCCTCGATGCGACTATATCTCCCACGTGTCGAGGCACGACTTAGAGGCATAATCGCATTGAAGGCATATGTCGCAAGTTAGGCAATCTTCACAACATCCCATGTAATATAAATCATAAAGGGGAGATACATAGTTGGCTTACACTCGCCACGTCAATCAAGTACATAAATAACATTACATCATCCAAACACTCATGGCCCGACTACGGCGCCAAAATAAAAGATAACCCAACATGCGGCACGGTCCCGATCACCCCCAACTGGGCACCACTACTGATCATCAGGAAAAGAAACATAGTAACATTGAGAGTCCTCGTCGAACTCCCACTTGAGCTCAAGCGCGTCTCCTGGAGCGGAATCATCAGGCCCTGCATCTGGTGTAATAGTAATCTGTGAGCCACAGGGACTCAGCAATCTCGCACCCTCGCGATCAAGACTATTTAAGCTTATAGGTAAGGCAGGGTAAATATGTGGAGCTGCAGCAAGCGACTAGCAAATATGGTGGCTAACTTATTCGCAAAAGAGAGCGAGAAGAGGAGGCAAAGCGCGAGCGAGAAACTAGAGAGCAACCTACGCAAACATTACTCCAACACCATGTCCACTTCCCGGACTCCGCCGAGAAGAGGCCATCACGGTAACACACTAGTTGATTCATTTTAATTAAGTTAAGGTTCAAGTTATCTACAACCGGACATTAACAAATTCTCATCTGCCCATAACCGCGGGCACGGCTTTTGAAAGTTCAAATCCCTGCAGGGGAGTCCCAACTTAGCCCATGACAAGCTCTCACAGTCAACGAAGGAATAGACCTCCTCCCAAGACGTTCCGATCAGACTCGGTATCTCGGTTCTTCAAGACACTTCGACAGGTTAAAACAAGACCAGCAACACCGCCCGAATGTGCCGACAAATCCTGATAGGAGCTACACATATCTCTTTCTCAAGGCACACTCAGATTGTCCTAGGTACGGGTAGGCCAGCCCAGAGTTGCCCCTGGTGGCCACCGGTAGCTGACAGGTGGACCAACGCTCAGAGGAGCACTGGCCCGGGGGGGTTAAAATAAGATGACCCTTGAGTCTGCAAAACCCAAGGGAAATAAAAGGCTAGGTGGAAAATGGTAAAACCAAGGTTGGGCATTGCTGGAAAAGCTTTAATCGAGGCGAACTATCAAGGGGTTCCCATTATAACCCAATCGCGTAAGGAACGCAAAATCCGGGAACATAACACCGATATGACGGAAAACTAAGGCGGCAAGAGTGGAACAAAACACTAGGCGAGAGGCCGAGCCTTCCACCCTTTACCAAGTATATAGATGCATTAAGATAACATAGCAATATAATGATATCCCAACAAGTAAATAAATGTTCCAACAAGGAACGGCCTTCGATCTTCACCTGCAACTAGCAACGCTATAAGAGGGGCTGAGCAAAGCGGTAACATAGCCAATCAACGGTTGGCTAGGACATGGAGGGTTAGAGGTTTGACATGGCAATTTGGGAGGCTTGAAAGCAAGTGGTAGACATCGTAGCATTGGCATAGCAAAAGAGCGAGCAAACTAGCATAGCAAAGATAGTAGTGATTTCGAGGGTATGATCATCTTGCCTGCAAAGATGTCAGAGTTGACTGGATCCTCGAAAACAAACTCAACGGGCTCCTCGTTAGCGAACTCGTCTCCCGGCTCTACCCAAACAAGACAAACAAGCAACAAGGACACAATCAACCACGTGCAAAGATCAAACAAGATGATGCAAAGATGATATGCTATGCGGGATGCGATGCGGGATGCATATGCAAGATTTGACAAGAAATGCAAGAACCTGGCCTCAACTTGGAAATCCAAGTGTTCCACTGGAAAGATGAGATGAAATCGCTTGAAAACGATATAAAGAACGCCGGAATCGGAGTTACGGTTTGGAAAAGGCAAGCGATTCAAATATGACCACGTTCTGCGATTTACAGCAAGTAGCCATCTAAATGCAATGAGATGACCAAGCTACAGCACCAAACATGACAAAAAATACATGGCAGGGATGCATTCAAGATGCTTAACAAAAGTCTAGCACTGAGCTACGGCCAATTCATCCATTAACAGGTTCAAACAAGCATGGCAAAAATGCATATGGCAAACAGTTCTCAGACTTAGTGAAATTAACACTTGTCTGGAATTTCACATCAGTTAGCACTCTTTGGAGCAACAAAACTACATGCTACAGGAACTGAACATGGCAAAGTAAAACATGGCATGAAGATACTCAAAGAGCTTAACAAAAGTCCCTTAGTGACCTTGAGCCAAAAGGGATCAGAAAATACAATTGCAAGCGTGTGAACATAGCAAAAACATAATCAGTTTTCGGACTTGGTGAAAACTGGCACATGCTGAAACATAACTCAAGTAGGCATGTTTACGAGCTCGATGCACTCACTACAGAGCAAGTCATGATAAGATAAGCATACACCTATCAAGAACACACAAAATGAAAGCTAGACATGTCAAGAACAATAGCATGGCATGCACGGATCAACTACAACATCATCGGCAAAATTGCAAACAAGTTGACAATCTGCCAAGATTCACAAAGTAGCAAAAGTAGAGCTCGATTGACTCAAGCTAGGGTGCTCCATAATTGCAAACGAAGACATGGATGGATAGAGCACTATAATATTAACAAAACATCCTTACTGATCATCCTCAAAAGAGGCACGGATCACTAGGAAACAACATGAACATATGGCAACATGAGATAAACTGCTCAAGGACTTAGTGGAAATGCTGAGTCCCTGAAATCAGAATTAACAAGTGCACCACTTTGCAAGCTTGTGCTAGTCACCACTAACATCACAAAAATACATGGGTTGCACCTCTGGAAAGATGACAAAACCCTTAACAAAACATATGTAGAGCATCCGGGCATATCATGCACACAATAATTATGGCAAAAATGACAAAAACCTAAATGGAGCAGCAGATCCGACAATTAACTCAAGTAGCCCTCTTCTAACAGCATTTCGGGCATCAAGATGAACTCAAATGAAAATGATGCAATGGAATGAAATGATGTACTCTCTGAGATGAACATTTTGATATGCTATATGCATGAATTAGAGCTACGGATGCAAAGTTACGAGGCTATGAACAAGGGTACTTGGGCTAGGAAAAACCGGGGACTTTGAGAAAAAAATCAACCACTCTCAGATCTAGGGTTTCAGTGGCACGCAAAACGAGGCGGCTCTGGCGAGGACTGTAGCTCCGGCGAGCTCGGTTCGTCAGCGGGGAGGCGAGGGAAAGGTGAGGCCGGGCGGCGCGGCTGGGCGGCGCGGGGCAGCGTGACGGAGGCGGCGGCCGGCAACGCGTCGGGCGGCGGGGCGGCGCTGCGGAGCTTCGGGCGGAGAGGCGGCGGCGGCCGGGGCGAGATCCGGCCGGCGAGGTGGCGGCGCACGGTGGCGGCAGGGTCCCGGCGACGAAGGCGAGCGCGGCGGCGCGGGTGGCGCTCGGGCGACAGGGAGGCAGGCGAGGCAACGCGGGATCTCAGGCCGGGAGGGCCGCGGTCGGGCCCCGCGGGCTGGCGCGGTGGGAGGCGGCGGAGCACCACGTGGCGTTCACTGAGAGGGCGCGGGCGGCGGCGGACGTTGTCCGGCGCCGGCGGACACGTCCGGCGCATGTAGAACAGCGGGGAGCTAGGGTTAGGGGTGGAATGATCCGCGAATTTTCGGGGTAGATGCTATTTTATAGGTAGGGGAGCTAGGAGAGTCCAAATGAGGTACGATTTTCGGCCACGCGATCGTGATCGAACGCTCTAGATGATGGAGCAGGTTTAGGTGGGTTTTGGGCCAAATTGGAGGGGTGTTGGGCTGCAACACACACGAGGCCTTTTCGGTCTCTCGGTTAACCATTGGAGTATCAAACGAAGTCCAAATGGCACGAAACTTGACAGGCGGTCTACCGGTAGTAAACCAAGGCCGCTTGGCAAGTCTCGGTCCAATCCGGAAATGTTTAATCCCCACACACGAAAGAAAGGTAGAAAAGACCACCGGAGGAGAACGAAGCGCCGGAATGCAAAACGGACAACGGGGAAAATGCTCGAATGCATGAGACGAACACGTATGCAAATGCAATGCACATGATGACATGATATGAGATGCATGACAACGATAACAACACACGGAGATAAAAACCCGAACCCGAGGAAATAAATTAACTTAACGCCGGAAACGGCAAGAGTTGGAGTACAAATTGGGAAAGTTACATCCGGGGTGTTACAACACTCCACCACTACGAAAGGATCTCGTCCCGAGATCTAGGACTGAAAGAACGCCGGGTACTCAGAACGGAGGTGATCCTCGCGTTCCCAGGTAGCTTCATGGTCGGAATGGTGTGACCACTTGACTTTGAGAAATTTGATTGACTTGTTGCGAGTCTTGCGTTCAGTCTCTTCAAGAATAGGAACTGGGTGCTCATGATAAGAGAGATCTTCTTGGAGCTCAATGTCCTTGAAGTTGATGGTGCGGTCAGGAGTCTTGAAGCACTTTCGGAGCTGAGAGACATGGAACACGTCATGAACATTTGCAAAGTTTGAAGGAAGCTCGAGTTGATAGGCGAGGTCGCCTCTCTTGCTGACAATCTTGAAAGGTCCCACGTATCTAGGCGCAAGCTTCCCTTTGATACCGAAGCGACGAGTACCTTTCATAGGAGAGACGCGGAGGTAAACATGATCTCCGATCTCGAAAGCCAAATCACGGTGCTTACTATCATAGTAGCTCTTCTAACGGGATTGGACTGCTTTGAGGTTATCTCGAATGACTTTGCACATTTCCTCTGCCTCTATGATTGAGTCATTACCCAAAAGCTAACGTTCACCGGTTTCAGACCAGTTGAGAGGGGTACAACACTTCCTACCATACAGAATTTCAAATGGGGCCTTGCCCGAACTTGCTTGAAAACTGTTGTTGTAGGAGAATTCAGCATAAGGAAGACAATCCTCCCACTTGATGCCGAAGGAGATCACACAAGCCCTGAGCATATCTTCAAGAATCTGGTTGACACGCTCGACTTGACCGCTAGTTTGAGGATGGAAAGCTGTGCTGAAGCGGATGTTGGTGCCCATGGCCTTCTGAAAAGAATCCCAAAACTTTGAGGTAAACATGCTGCCACGGTCTGAAGAGATCACTTGTGGAATACCGTGTAGAGAGACAATCCGAGAGGTATAGAGTTACACAAATTGAGCTGCAGTGATCGACTCTTTGATAGGTAGAAAGTGAGCCACTTTAGTGAGTTTGTCGATGACAACGAATATAGCATCATTGCCACGCTTGGACTTTGGAAACCCAGTCACGAAGTCCATTTCAATGTGGTCAAACTTCCATTTTGGAATGACAAGAGGTTGGAGGAGACCAGCTGGCCTTTGGTGTTCTGCCTTCACTCTTCTGCAGACATCACATTCGTTCACGAATTGAGCAATCTCGCGCTTCATATGAGTCCACCAATAAGCCTGCTTGAGGTCCTGATACATCTTCGTGCTCCCAGGGTAGATGGAGAGGAGAGAATTGTGAGCCTCGTTCATGATCACTTTACGGAGGTCACCTTTGGGTACAACAATACGATCCTCGAAGAAGAGAGTATCCTTGTCATCAAGGCGGTAGCACTTGTACTTGGGTTGACTCTTGGCAATCCCAATCTTCACCTTTTTCACCATAGCATCAAGAAGCTGGGCTTGGCGAATCTGATCTTCCAAGGTAGGAGAGACTTGGAGGTTGGCGAGGAAACCTTGAGGAACAACTTGCAGATTAAGTTTGCGGAAAGCTTCACAAAGCTCAGGTTGATAAGGCTTAAGAATCAGACTGTTGCAATAAGCTTTTCTGCTCAATGCGTCAGCAATCACATTGGCCTTGCCTGGAGTATACTTGATACTCGGATTATACTCTTGAATAATTTCGACCCATCGAGTTTGCCTGAGGTTGAGATTAGGCTGAGTGAAGATGTACTTGAGACTCTTGTGATCAGTGAAAATGTCCGCTTTTCTTCCCAAAAGAAGATGTCTCCAAGTCAAAAGAGCATGCACAACTGCCGCCAACTCGAGATCATGAGTGGGGTAGTTCTTCTCATTAGGCTTCAACTGGCAAGAGGTATAAGCAACAACTTTCTTCTCTTGCATCAATACTGCGCCAAGACCTTGGAGAGAGGCATCACAAAAGACCTCGTACGGCTTGGATTCATCAGGCGGAGTCAGAACTGGAGCAATGATCAATTTGTCTTTCAAAGTGTTGAAAGCAATGTCACACTCCGGAGACCAAACGTACTTGACGTGCTTCTGGAGAAGATTTGACAGAGGCTTCGCGATCTTAGAAAAGTTTTCAACGAATCTTCGGCAATAGCTTGCGAGACCGAGGAAGCTACGGAGTTGCTTCATGTTCTGAGGAGGTTCCCAATTCACAATTGCAGACACCTTCTCAGGATTCACGGCAATGCCCTTGGCAGAGATGATATGACCAAGATAAAGAACCTCATCGAGCCAAAATTCACACTTGGAGAACTTGGCGTAGAACTGATGTTCCCTGAGCTTATCAAGAACCAAACGCAAGTGCTTGGCATGATCTTCCTTGTTCTTGGAGAAAACCAGAATGTCGTTGAGATAGACCAAAACAAAGTCATTGGTGTAGGCATTGAAGATGAAGTTCATCATGCGAGAGAACGTCGGAGGAGCGTTGACGAGGCCAAAAGACATGACAGTGTATTCATATGAACCATAGCTTGTCCTGAAAGCCGTCTTGGGAATATATTGCTCACGGATACGAATCTGATGATAACCCATACGGAGATCAAGCTTGGAGAATACTTGGGCACCTTTGAGTTGTTCGAACAGCTCGTTGATGTTGGGAAGTGGGTATTTGTTCTTGATGGTCTTCTTGTTCAATGGACGGTAATCCACACAAAGTCGGTCCATTCCATCCTTCTTCTTCACAAAAAGAACACCACAACCCCACGGAGAAGAACTAGGCCGGATGAGACCCATTTTCTCTTGAATATCGAGTTGCTTCTTCAGCTCCTTCAACTCTTCAGGTCCGAGCTTGTAAGGACGTTTGC
Source organism: Triticum dicoccoides (assembly GCF_002162155.2). Classification (NCBI taxonomy): domain Eukaryota; kingdom Viridiplantae; phylum Streptophyta; class Magnoliopsida; order Poales; family Poaceae; genus Triticum; species Triticum dicoccoides. Next base: position 100,003,730 of record NC_041386.1, read on the forward strand.
ACACAGGTTTCGTGCAGGCTCAAGATCAATAACGAATTCAACTAGCCGGTGCGGAGGCATTCCTGGAAGCTCTTCTGGAAAGACGTCTTGATATTCGCAAACGACTGGAATTTGCGAGATGGCATCCAATTCACCCTTCTCATTGAGAGAAAACAGATGGATAGTATTATCCCGAGCGGCAAACACAATTACATCCTCAGACGAATGAGTCAATTGAATTTGCCTGGCAGCACAATCAAGATGTGCCTTGTGCTTAGAAAGCCAATCCATTCCGAGAATAAGATCAATATCCGAGTTACCAAGAACCGTTGGAGAATCCAGAAACTTGTAGTCACCCAAGGTGATAGTAACATCCGGAATGATGGAGTTAGCATGCATGCGCTTACCGGGAGAGACAACTGCTAAAGGACTAGGCAAAACTTGCGAAACCAATTCATGCCTAGATGTAAACGGTCTCGAGATGAAACAATGTGATGCACCAGTGTCAAAAAGAACTTTAGCTGGAATATCATTAACAGGAAGGTTACCCATGATGACATCTGACGAGTCCTCTGCATGAGCTGCATTCATCAAGTTGACCTTGGCATGCTTGGGGTTATGCTTGACCACAGCTATACTTGCCGATCTGACAGGAGGAGGAGGAGGAAGACGCCTCTGGTTGAAACACTTGTTGGCATAGTGACCCTTCTGTTGGCACTTGTTGCACGTGACCTCTGAAAGCGGACGGTGATACGGAGCACTCGATCTTGGAGCTTGAGACGAAGTCTTGTTCTGAAAGCCGGGGTTGGGTGGGTGGGAAGAACCACTGCCACCTTTGCTCTTCTGCTGATACGGCTGATGGAACGGAGGAGGAGGAAATCAATACTTCTGCTGCTTGTCCACTTGAGTAGAGGAAGAAAAAGTAACATCTCTGAATCGCTTCTTGGAAGCATCACACCTCAACTGAGCAGCCTCTTGCTTCAGTGCCATGTTGTAGAACTCATCGTATCTCAAGGGCTCAAAGAAAACAAGAGCTAGCTGAATTTCTTCTCTGAGAGCACCCCTGAACTGATATATCATGCTCTTCTCATCAGGGACGTCCTGCTTGGCAAAGCGGGCGAGCTTCTGAAACAACTTGTTGTAGTCATAGACAGACAAAGAGCCTTGCTTCAGGTTGCGGAATTCCTCACGCTTGCTTTCAACCATGCTTTGAGGGATATGATGAGCTCGGAAATCTCGACGGAATTCATCCCAGGTAATAACACATCCACCTCTGGAGTCCTTGTACTGCTGGAACCATTCTGCAGCTTGATCTTTGAGTTGGAAGGAAGCGAACTTGACAAAGTCCTCAGGCCTGACGTTGCTACACTCGAAATGCTTGCACAGATCCACTAGCCAATCGTCAGCATCGGTTGCCTCAACACAATTGCTGAAAGTCTTTGGCCCATTAGCAAGGAACTGGTTGAGTGTAGCAAAGTGATTCTGATTGTTGCCTTGGTTCCCTTGGTTGCCTTGATTGCACTCTTGGAGAATTTTCATGATCAACTGTGTGTTTGCATTGGTTGCGGCCATCACAGCTTGCCATGCCTCCGGAGGAGGTGGAGGTGGTGGCGGATTAGGATTCGGAGTTGTGCGCATTGGACGAGCCATCCTGAAGAGGTTGACATCCATTAGCACATTGATAGACAAATATTGAAGCTGAATCCAACGGAATGAAAATTGCAACATATAGTCTTCACATCCGAACAAAATGAACGAATGCATTTCTCTTGAAATGGTCACATATCCATAAATTGAGAAGCCACGTAGAATTAAGGTAGAGAAATAAATCAACAAGGTACGGATCAAGAACGAATAATCGGTAAGAAATCCCAATCTCAAACCAATATCCGTGGAAGAAGAACTAGAGCTACTAGAATTCCCACCTATGAAACTCCTGAACCTTTCCGGTTATGCAATCAGGTGTTGGGGATACAGGGGAAGCATAATATCTCACCCAAATCTAGCAAATCCTACACCCAGCTGTATCCATCCTTCACCACATAACCAAGAAACCTTCGGAAACCATCTACCTCAACCTTCGAAAAGCATCCGTTATACAAGTTATGGCGATACTCCCGAACTCCCGCCCCAGTACTGGGTGGCGTCGAGGTTATCTCACCAACGAACTGCATAAAAGAGATTTTCGATGTCGGCGTACTAAACTCAGGTATTCAAGAATTGCAACGATAAAATTATGATGACAACACCTCAGAGCTCAACTCCCAGGGACACTTCCACTAAACCCCTGACAGGAGGCACCAAGACAATGTTCTCATCATAAAACCATCGGAACGATTCCAAGATACCCGCGTGATCCTAAAAAAATTTAGTGAAATTTGAGAAGAGAAGAGTCAAAACTCTATGTCAGGATGCCTTACCAGAGCGATGAGGAGACTGGGAAGTAAAAAGAATTCCTAAACTCTCCGATATATAATTCCTAAATGACTCAAAACATTTTTCTAGACACAACTCGGCCGCTAAAAAACGATCAAGCAATGAGGCTCCTAAGGTCGGGGAAGGCTCTGATTACCAACTTGTAACACCCTCGATGCGACTATATCTCCCACGTGTCGAGGCACGACTTAGAGGCATAATCGCATTGAAGGCATATGTCACAAGTTAGGCAATCTTCCCAACATCCCATGTAATATAAATCATAAAGGGGAGATACATAGTTGGCTTACACTCGCCACGTCAATCAAGTACATAAATAACATTACATCATCCAAACACTCATGGCCCGACTACGGCGCCAAAATAAAAGATAACCCAACATGCGACACGGTCCCGATCACCCCCAACTGGGCACCACTACTGATCATCAGGAAAAGAAACATAGTAACGTTGAGAGTCCTCGTCGAACTCCCACTTGAGCTCATGCGCGTCTCCTGGAGCGGAATCATCAGGCCCTGCATCTGGTGTAATAGTAATCTGTGAGCCACAGGGACTCAGCAATCTCGCACCCTCGCGATCAAGACTATTTAAGCTTATAAGTAAGGCAGGGTAAATATGTGGAGCTGCAGCAAGCGACTAGCAAATATGGTGGCTAACTTATTCTCAAAAGAGAGCGGGAAGAGGAGGCAAAGCGCGAGCGAGAAACTAGAGAGCAACCTGCGCAAACATTACTCCAACACCGTGTCCACTTCCCGGACTCCGCCGAGAAGAGGCCATCATGGTAACACACTCAGTTGATTCATTTTAATTAAGTTAAGGTTCAAGTTATCTACAACCGGACATTAACAAATTCCCATCTGCCCATAACTATGGGCACGGCTTTCGAAAGTTCAAATCCCTGCAGGGGAGTCCCAACTTAGCCCATGACAAGCTCTCACGGTCAACGAAGGAATAGACCTCCTCCCAAGACATTCCGATCAGACTCGGTATCTCGGTTCTTCAAGACACTTCGACAGGTTAAAACAAGACCAGCAACACCGCCCGAATGTGCCGACAAATCCCTATAGGAGCTGCACATATCTCTTTCTCAGGGCACACTCAAATTGTCCTAGGTACGGGTAGGCCAGCCCAGAATTTCCCCTGGTGGCCACCGGTAGCTGACAGGTGGACCAACGCTCAGAGGAGCACTAGCCCGGGGGGGTTAAAATAAGATGACCCTTGACTCTGCAGAACCCAAGGGAAAGAAAAGGCTAGGTGGCAAATGGTAAACCCAAGGTTGGGCATTGCTGGAAAAGCTTTAATCGAGGCGAACTATCAAGGGGTTCCCATTATAACCCAACCGCATAAGGAACGCAAAATCCGAGAACATAACACCGATATGACAGAAAACTAAGGCGGCAAGAGTGGAACAAAACACTAGGCGAGAGGCCGAGCCTTCCACCCTTTACCAAGTATATAGATGCATTAAGATAACATAGCAATATAATGATATCCCAACAAGTAAATAAATGTTCCAACAAGGAACGGCCTTCGATCTTCACCTGCAACTAGCAACGCTATAAGAGGGGCTGAGCAAAGCGGTAACATAGCCAATCAACGGTTGGCTAGGACATGGAGGGTTAGAGGTTTGACATGGCAATTTTGGAAGCTTGAAAGCAAGTGGTATACATCGTAGCATTGGCATAGAAAAAGAGCGAGCAAACTAGCATAGCAAAGATAGTAGTGATTTCGAGGGTATGATCATCTTGCCTGCAAAGTTGTCAGAGTTGACTAGATCCTTGAAAACAAACTCAACGGGCTCCTCATTAGCGAACTCGTCTCCCGGCTCTACCCAAACAAGACAAACAAGCAACAAGGACACAATCAACCACGTGCAAGGATCAAACAAGATGATGCAAAGATGATATGCTATGCGGGATGCGATTCGGGATGCATATGCAAGATTTGACAAGAAATTCAAGAACCTGGCCTCAACTTTGAAATCCAAGTGTTCCACTGGAAAGATGAGATGAAATCGCTTGAAAACGATATAAAGAATGCCGGAATCAGAGTTATGGTTTGGAAAAGGCAAGCGATTCAAATATGACCACGTTCTGCGATTTACAGCAAGTAGCCATCTAAATGTAATGAGATGACCAAGCTACATCACCCAAACATGACAAAAAAAATACATGGCAGGGATGCATTCAAGATGCTTAACAAAAGTCTAGCACTGAGCTACGGCCAATTCATCCATTAACAGGTTCAAACAAGCATGGCAAAAATGCATATGGCAAACAGTTCTCAGACTTAGTGAAATTAACACTTGTCTGGAATTTCAGATCAGTTAGCACTCTTTGGAGCAACAAAACTACATGCTATCGGAACTGAACATGGAAAGTAAAACATGGCATGAAGCTACTCAAAGATCTTAACAAAAGTCCCTTAGTGACCTTGAGCCAAAAGGGATCAGAAAATACAATTGCAAGCGTGTGAACATAGCAAAAACATAATCAGTTTTCAGACTTGGTGAAAACTGGCACATGCTGAAACATAACTCAAGTAGGCATGTTTACGAGCTCGATGCACTCACTACAGAGCAAGTCATGATAAGATAAGCATACACCTATCAAGAACACACAAAATGAAAGCTAGACATGTCAAGAACAATAGCATGGCATGCACGGATCAACTACAACATCATCGGCAAAATTGCAAACAAGTTGACAATCTGCCAAGATTCACAAAGTAGCAAAAGTAGAGCTCGATTGACTCAAGCTAGGGTACTCCATAATTGCAAACAAAGACATCGATGGATAGAGCACTACAATATTAACAGGACATCCTTACTGATCATCCTCAAAAGAGGCACGGATCACTAGGAAACAACATGAACATATGGCAACATGAGATAAACAGCTCAAGGACTGTGGAAATGCTAAGTCCCTGAAATCAGAATTAACAAGTGCACCACTTTGCAAGCTTGTGCTAGTCACCACACACATCACAAAAATACATGGGTTGCACCTCTGGAAAGATGACAAAACCCTTAACAAAACATATGTAGAGCATCAGGGCATATCATGCACACAATAATCATGGAAAAAATGACAAAAACCTAAATGGAGCAGCAGATCCGACAATTAACTCAAGTAGCCCTCTTCTAACAGCATTTCGGGCATCAAGATGAACTCAAATGAAAATGATGCAATGAAATGAAATGATGTACTCTCTGAGGTGAACATTTTGATATGCTATATGCATGAATCGGAGCTACGGATGCAAAGTTACGAGGCTATGAACAAGGGCACTTGGGCTAGGAAAAACCGGGGACTTAGTGAAAAAAATCAACCTCTCTCAGATCTAGGGTTTCGGTGGCACGCAAAACAAGGTGGCTCCGGCGAGGACTGTAGCTCCGGTGAGCTCGGTTCGTCGGCGGGGAGGCGAGGGAGAGGCGAGGCCGGGCGGCGAGGCCGGGCGGCGCGGGGCAGCGCGACGGAGGCGGCGGCCGGCGACGCGTCGGGCGGCGGGGCGGCGCTGCGGAGCTTCCGGTGGAGAGGCGGCGGCGGTCGGGGCGAGATACGGCCGGCGAGGTGGCGGCACATGGTGGCGGCGGGGTCCCGGCG
>NC_041386.1:100010264-100022904 GCF_002162155.2 Triticum dicoccoides
CGACAAAGGCGAGCGCGGCGGCGCGGGCGGCGCTCGGGCGGCGGGGAGGCGGGCGAGGCGACGTGGGATCTCGGGCCGGGAGGGCCGCGGTCGGGCCCCGCGGGCCGGCGCGGTGGGAGGCGGCGGAGCGCCACGTGGCGTTCGCTGAGAGGGCGCGGGCGGCGGCGGACGTTGTCGAGTTAGGGGTGGAATGATCCGCGAATTTTCGGGGAAGATGCTATTTTATAGGTAGAGGGAGCTAGGAGAGTCCAAATGAGGTGCGGTTTTCAGCCACACAATCGTGATCGAACGCTCTAGATGATGGAGCAGGTTTTGGTGGGTTTTGGGCCAAATTGGAGGGGTGTTGGGCTGCAACACACACGAGGCCTTTTCGGTCCCTCAGTTAACCATTGGAGTATCAAACGAAGTCCAAATGGCACGAAACTTGACAGGCGGTCTACCGGTAGTAAACCAAGGCCGCTTGGCAAGTCTCGGTCCAATCCGGAAATGTTTAATCCCCACACACGAAAGAAAGGTAGAAAATACCACCGGAGGAGAACGAAGCGCCGGAATGCAAAACGGACAACGGGGAAAATGCTCGAATGCATGAGACGAACACGTATGCAAATGCAATGCACATGATGACATGATATGAGATGCATGACAACGATAACAACACACGGAGACAAAAACCCGAACCCGAGGAAATAAATTAACTTAACGCCGGAAACGGCAAGAGTTGGAGTACAAATTGGGAAAGTTACATCCGGGGTGTTACAATCAAGTACCAAACATATGGCACCTCCGAATTCTGCATGCGTTCAGCTTGATGACGCCCCTCGAACTCTTGATCAGCAGAGGGTCGAGGGAGAGTTTCATCAGCACAATGGCGTGGTGACGGTGATGGTGATGCAATCCGATTAGGGCTTTGCCTAAGCACTATGTGAATATGACCGGAGGAGTAAACCATGGAGAGAGACGCCGCACATGGCTTGGAACAATTGGTGTGTCTCCAAGGGGTACCCTGCCCACGTATATAAAGGAGGGAGAGGAGGAGGCCGGCCACCAGGGGCGTGCCAAGAGGGGGAGTCCTACTAGGACTCCAGTCCTAGTAGGATTCGGTCCCCCCCTTTTTCCTTCTCATGGAGGGGGAAAGAGGGAAGGAGAGGGAGAGGGGGAAAGGAAAGGGGTGTCGGTGTCAAAATCGGCGGATCTCGGGTAGGGGTTCCCGAACTGTGTGTGTGAGGTCGATGGTAATAGGAGAGAGGGGACACGATGTTTACCAAGGTTCGGGCCCTCTCTATGGAGGTAATACCCTACTTCCTGCTTGATTGATCTTGATGAATATGAGCATTACAAGAGTTGATCTACCACGAGATCGTAATGGCTAAAACCCTAGAAGTCTAGTCTATGTGATTATAATTGTCTATACAGACTAAACCCTCTGGTTTATATAGACACCCGAGGGGACTAGGGTTGTACAAAGTCGGTTACATAGAAAGGAAATAGTACATCCGGCCACCTAGCTTGCCATCCACGCAAAGGAGAGTCCTATCTGGACACATGAGAAAGGCTTCTATCTTGTATCCTCATGGCCCAATAGTCCGGCCCATGCCCAACAGGCCAGACGCCCGAGGACCCCTTAGTCCAGGACTCCCTCAGTAGCCCCCGAACCAGGCTTCAATGACGAGGTGTCCGACGTGCAGATTGTCTTCGACATTGCAAGGCGGGTTCCTCCTCCGATTACTTCAAAGTCCCTGACTTAAAGAGAAGTATTCAGCTTTCCATTTAATGTCGCGGCCATCGGCTTCCACGCCTTCCAGACTTCAGCTTCCACGTGTCGAGCGAATACAAGAGGTCGGGGTATTTTTGCACATACCACCTTGACCATACAAGAAAGGCATCTATTTAAAGAGATTAGATCTCAGATCCATTCCACATCCTGCGGAAAAATCCTCAGAGCTCGCTAGGAGGAACTGATAACCCACAAGTGTAGTGGATCTATCATGGCCTTTTAGATAATTAAGAGTGTCGAACCCAATGAGGAGCAGAAGGAAATGATAAGCGGTTTTCAGCAAGGTATTCTCTACAAGCACTGAAATTATCGGTAATAGATAGTTTTGTGATAAGGTAATTTGTAACGAGTAGCAAGTGTAGCGACCAGAAACAGTCCGATCTCTGTGCTCAGGTGTCATCCCTGGATCAGTAATGCGGACACCACACAGTACTTGAAGGATTTATAACAGAGTAGCAATCACACACTTGTTACATCGAGTGTCTCAATAGAGAACTTATTACAATAAATATGGCTTAAGGCCATCTAATAACGATAACATGGGAAGGCTTGGAAGATAAGTGAGTCCATCAACTCCAACGGCATCACTGAGTATAGAACCATGACCTAGAAACTCCGTAATCGTCGTCTGAAAAGTCTGCAACATTAACGTTGCAGCCTGAAACGGGTCAGCACATGGAATATGCTGGCAAGGAAACTCATAGAGAGTAATGGAATGAAACAACTATTCTATATGCATATTTGGCTGGTGGAAATCTCTATGGTTATAGTTTTGCGTAAAGCCAATTTTTCCCTACTGCAAAGGAATAAATTTTATTTAACTATCATGGTAGTTGTTAAACATTGAGAATGGTTGACAGCATCCTCAATCCCAATTAAGCATCATCATTAAACAAAACCCAACAAAATTAAATCTTAGGGTAACATGTTGAGATTCACATGATAATCCAGGTACTAGATACTCAAGTTGTCCATAACCGGGGACACGGCTAACCATGATTAGTTTATACACTCTGCAGAGGTTTGCGCACTTTTCCCCACAAGACTCGATCACCTTCGTTTGGTTTCTCGCACTACATGGTGTTTGAGAAGACGGATGACCGAGACATAGTGTTTTAGCACCTTACGATGGATAGACCGTTACACCTACTTTCCCCTACATCTGCTAGTCTACCCTGTAAGAGTTTGCACGACTTAATCAACTATGCTAGAGCCCATAATAGCTTGTGGCTGCACACAGAAGTTTCTAGTATGAAAAATCTCATGATCCCTTTTGGCCTGGGTGGTGGTCCATAAAGAAAATCAGGCAATCCTGGAATACCCAGGTACCTCAATCCACCCAGATGTGTGTTTAAGTTTCCACCTTAGATAAACCATTAATTTAACAAACTCGCATCTGTCATGTATTTCACTCACCCAATCCACGTCTACTAGCATAGCATAGCAATAGTAAGCGAACGTAGAAGTAACTCCCAAAGGTTTGATAATACAACAGGTAATAGGTACTACATCAACTACTTCCCAAACCCACAATTTAATTAGATCCTAATCATGCAATGTTTGAGGATTGATCTAATGCAATAAAACTGGGTAGTAGGAGGTATGATCAAAGTGTTACTTGCCTTGCTGATGATCCGCGAAACCTAGAGATTCGAAGTAACAGGTGGCGCACTCCGGGCATTCTATCACAGACAAACAAACAAGCATACAATAAGTATTCATCTAATGCACAGGTAAAACTAAAATAAGAGATCTAACCTGAAAGTTCAACTTAAGAACTCCGGTTTGCAAAAAGAATCAAATCAAACGAAGCAACGAAAGTCAAACGGCAAAAGAAACAGGCTTCATTTACTATTCTGGATCTAGGGCAATTTTTACAGTGGCAAAAACTTGTTTAAGTTGGTTAAACAGATAGAGGGTTTCGAGACGAAACTCCAGGCGCTTGAATCACCTGATTCCGATAAACGAGTGAAAAGTTATACACTAACGAAAATCGGATCAGAAATCGCGATCAGAAAAATCACGGATTTAATCCAAAAAAAAGATGAACGTTCGCTAGAACGAACGAACGAACGCTCGCTATTTAAATAAATCGGAAAAACCGATCTATTTAAAAAAAACAAAACTAAAAAAACCGTCAGAAAAACCGAACGGTTTTTCGAAAAAAAAACGGCGTCTAAAAAAAACTACCCGGCAATTCCGGCGAGGTTCCGGCGACGGGGTGGTCGGGCGGCGGGGCGGCACGGCGCTGGCGGGCGGCGGCGGCGGCGGGATCCGGTGGCGAGGCGGCGGGGCGGCGCGGCGCGGGCGGCATCGGCGGCGCGGCGCGGGCGGCGCTAGGGTTCGGGGCGGCGGGGCGGCTCGGTGGGCTGCTGGGTCGGGCGCCCCGGCTTTAAAGGCCGGGCCCGGAGGAGTCTGGGCCTAACACAGCCTGTAGGTCGGTTTCGTTTTTTTTAATTATTCCACGCAGAAAAACAAATAAAAGAAATACCAAATGGACTCCAAAAATCCCAAAATAAATTTTCCCCGGCTTCTAAAATCAAGCCGCACAAGGTGAACATTTATTTGGGGCCTAAATGCAATTTTGAAAAACACACATTTTTCCTAAATTCAAATAAAATAATGAAAAACTCCGAAATAAAAACTTATTTGATTTTATTATTAAATCCTCAATATTTCTTTATTTTGGGAAAGTATTTTATTCCCTCTCTCATATTTTTGTAATAGAAATAATTGATGATAAAATAATTAAATCAAATGATCCTATTCTCAAAATTTGAGAAACCTCAAATATGAAAATAACGAAATCCCCAACTCTCTCCGTGGGTCCTTGAGTTGCATAGAATTTCTAGGATCAAAATAAAAAGCAAATAAAATATGATATGCAATGATGATCTAATGTATAACATTCCAAATTGAAAATTTGGGATGTTACAAACCTACCCCCCTTAAGATGAATCTCGCCCTTGAGATTCGGGTTGGCTAGAAAATAGGTGAGGGTGGTCCTTGAGCAAAACTTCCTCTCGCTCCCAGGTGGCTTCGTCCTCCGTGTGGTGGCTCCACTAAACCTTACAAAACTTGATAACCTTGCTGCGGGTGACTCGGTTGGCATATTCTAGGATCTCAACTGGTTTCTCCTGATAGGTCAAATCACTGTCCAACTAAATTGCTTCCAATGGCACTGTGTCTCTCAAGGGTATGTCAGCCATCTCCGTGTGGCACTTCTTCAGCTGAGAAATGTGGAACACATCATGAACTCCCGACAATCCTTCGGGCAATTCCAACTTGTAGGCCACTTCTCCCATACGTTCCAATACTCGGTATGGTCCTACAAACCGTGGAGCTAACTTTCCCTTAACACCAAAACGCTTTATTCCCCGAAGTGGGGATACTCGAAGATAAACTCTGTCTCTGACTTCGTAAACTGTCTCCTTGCGTTTAGAATCTGCGTAGCTCTTCTGCCTGGACTGGGCTACCTTGAGCCTATCGCGAATCAATTTCACTTTCTGTTCAGACTCCTTAATCAGATCCGGTCCAAACAACTGGCGGTCTCCAACTTCATCCCATGACAACGGTGTCCTGCACCTCCTTCCGTACAAGGCGTCGAAAGGGGCCATCTTTAAACTGGATTGATAGCTATTGTTGTAAGAGAATTCTACATATGGTAAATTGTCGTCCCAACTAGATCCATAATCTAGTGCACAAGCTCTCAGCATGTCCTCCAAAATCTGATTGACTCTCTCGGTTTGTCCATCTATCTGTGGATGAAAAGCTGTGCTGAACTCTAGCCTGGTACCCAAAGTTTCGTGCAACTGATTCCAGAACTTTGAGGTAAACTGGGTTCCTCTATCTGATACTATACTGCGGAACTCCATGTAAGCATACAATCCTGGTCATGTATATCTTTGCCAACTTAGCACTGGTGTAAGTGGTATTTACCGGGATGAAATGAGCTACCTTCGTCAACCGATCGACTACAACCCAAATCGAGTCATAGCCTGAACGAGTCCTGGGTAATCCCGTGATAAAATCCATGCCTAACTTATCCCACTTTAGGGATGGCAATTTTATCCATGGATCTGGATACCCATGGATACCCAGCCCAGTTGGGCAAGGGTATGGAGCACATTTTTGCCCATGGGTCCGCGGATATGGATACCCAGGAACAGCTGGGTTGGGCATGGTTATAGTTTGTGCTCCACGGATATCCAATGGATACCCGTATGACATGTGGGGCCATATGCCAGTGACAGTAGAAAGAACGAATCAATGGGAAATGGCAGGCAATACGTAACTGGTGCCATAAGCTATATGCTGCAAAATCAACCTCTGGTATGTCACACTGAAGGACTCATCGTATTACTTGTTGCCTACTTATGCATGTAGCTTATGTTGACATTTGTGAGTGAATGATGTTGAGTTAATTTGATCTTTGGGAAGGCTTCATGCTGAAATTTCTATGCCCATGCAGCTCCATGGGTATGTGGGTATCCAGCGGGTTTGGGCATGGGCACAAGTTGTGCCCATGGATAATTTGGTGGATGGGCAGAGGGTAGGAAGATGGGTCGTGGGTTGGATTTGAACTAGCTCCACCCGCCCCAAACCCGACCCATTGCCATCCCTATCCCACTTCCATTCGGGTATCGGCAATGGCTGTAGCAATCCTGCTGGCTTCTGATCCTCTTTCTTTACTCTCTGACATACATCACAAACTGCTACATACTCCGCAATATCTTTCTTCATTCCGGTCCACCAGAAAGTATCCTTCAAATCCAAATACATCTTGGTATTTCCTGGGTGAATCGAATATGGTGAGTCGTGTGCCTCTTGCAGAATCAACTTCCTGATCTCCGGGTCATTGGGCACATAAACACGGTCTTCAAACCATACGGTGTCGTGCTCATCCTCACGAAATCCTTTAGCCTTTCCTTCGCTCATTTTCTCCTTTATAGAGGCAATCTCTTTGTCAGTCTTTTGAGCTTCTCTGATTCTATCCATCAAAGTTGACTGAATCTCCAATGCTGCTACATAGCCTCTCGGAACTATTTCCAAACATAGCTCACGAAGATCCTCAGCTAACTCCTTTGGTATTTCTCCCGTCATTAGTGTATTGACATGGCTCTTACGGCTCAATGTGTCAGCTACTACATTAGCCTTTCCGGGATGGTAATGCAATCTCATATCATAATCCTTGATGAGCTCCAACCATCTCCTTTGTCTGAGGTTTAACTCCTTCTGCGTGAAAATGTATTTCAAACTCTTGTGGTCCGTATACACCTCACAGTGATTTCCAATGAGGAAATGTCTCCATGTTTTCAATGCATGCACTACGGTTGCTAACTCCAAATCATGCGTGGCATAATTCAATTTGTGCGGTTTCAGTTGTCGTGAGGCATATGAAACAACTCTCCCTTCCTGCATAAGCACTGCTCCAAGTCCTCGTTGTGAAGCGTCGCAATACACCTCATAATCCTTGGTCTAGTCTGGCAAAATCAACACTGGTGAAGTAACCAAGCGTTCTTCAACTCCTGGAAACTAGCCTCACACTCCTCAGTCCATATGAACTTGGTATCCTTCTTTAATAACTCCGTCATAGGTTTTGCAATCTTGGAGAAATTCTCAATAAATCTCCGGTAGTATCCTGCGAGTCCAAGGAAACTTCGGATCTCTCCAACTGTGGTTGGTGCTTCCCACTTGGTCACGGTATCAACTTTAGTGGGATCTACTGATATACCTTCTCCGGATATAACGTGTCCGAGGAATCGTACTTCCTTCAACCAAAACTCACATTTGCTGAACTTGGCATACAACTGATGTTCTCTGAGCTTCTCAAGTACCGAACACAAATGTTCCTTATGCTCCTCTTCATTCTTCGAGTAAACCAGGATATCATCAATGAACACCACGACGAACTTATCCAAGAACTCCATAAACACTTTGTTCATCATGTTCATAAAATAAGCAGGTGCATTAGTCAGACCAAATGACATAATGGTATACTCATAAAGCCCATACCTGGTAGTAAAAGCTGTCTTAGGTATATCCTGTTCTCGAATCTTCAACTGGTGGTATCATGATCGCAGATCGATCTTGGAAAACACTTTAGCTCCTTGCAATCGATCAAACAGATCATTGATCATTGGTAGTGGGTGCTTGTTCTTGATCGTTACTTCATTCAACCCACGATAATCAACAACCATCCTTAACGATCCATCCTTTTTCTCCACTAGAAGTACTGGTGATACCTAAGGCGACGAACTTGGGCGAATGTAACCTTTATCCAGTAACTCCTTAATCTACTTCTTAATCTCCACCAAATCCTTTGTGGGCATCCTGTATGGTCTCTTTGATATTGGCCCTGTGCCTGGCAATAGCTCAATCAAAAACTCAATATCTCTATCCGGTGGCATGCCTGGCAACTCTTCTGGAAATACTTCAGGGAAATCCCTTACCACTGGTACTTCCTCCTGCACAACTCATGTTAAACAATTTACTTGAGTCCCTTTTGGCACATGCCGGGATACATACTTGATCCTTCTCCCTTCTGGGGTGGTAAGTAAGATCGACTTACTGGCGCAATCAATGTTTCCTCCATACATCGACAGCCAATCCATACCCAGAATTACATCCAATCCTTGTGATTCCAAAATGATTAAATCTGAGGGAAGCACATGCCTACCTATACTCAATGGCACTTGAAAACATCCTTGACTGGCCATATACTCCGCTCCTGGTGAGCTTACTAGCATAGGTGTTCTAAGAACCTTAGTGGGCAGGTTATACTTATCCACAAATCCCCTTGATATGTATGAATGTGATGCACCAGTATCGAAAAGAACGAGTGCAGTAAATGACTTAACCAAAAACTTACCGATTACTGCATCCGGCTGCTCTTCAACCTCCTCCACGTTAACATGGTTCACCTGTCCCCTGTTGAAAGGGTTCGGCTTCTTCCCAGAGCTTGCATTGCCATTCTGGCCTTCAGGACATTCATTGGCATAATGTCCGGTCTTCTGACACTTAAAGCAAGTGACTTGGCTCAGGTCTTTCTTGGCTGGGGTTGATGGGTTGGTATGGTTCTGGCCGTTGCTTCCTCCATTACCATTACCATTCTTGGTGCCATTGTGATTGTGCATGCTACCTCCTCCATGGGTATGCTGAAAATGTCCTCCCGATCTAGGGGTAAATCGTGGCTTCTGCTGAGCTCCTGAATTGTACTTTCCTTGTGCATACTTCCTCTTGCGATTTTCAATTTGCTGCTGCTTGCCTTCAATCATAAGAGCACGATCTACCAACTCCTGGTAGTTGTTGAAGGTTGCTATCATCAACTGCATGCTCAACTCATCATTTAGTCCTTCCAAAAACTTCTCCTGCTTAGCTGCATCCGTAGCAACGTCATCTGGGGCATAACATGCTAATTTACTAAAGTCGTCCACATACTGGCCAACTGTCCATCCTCCTTGGCGCAAGTTGCGGAACTCACGCTTCTTCATGGCCATAGCTCCTGCTGAAACATGGGCAGTTCGAAAAGCCTGCTGAAACTGGTCCCATGTGACAGTGTCGACAGGGAAAGTGGCTGTGAAATTCTCCCACCATGATGCTGCGGGTCCTTCAAGATGATGTGCGGCAAACTTCACCTTCTCCGCATCTGTGCATCCTGCTGTGGTCAACTCTCTAGCTGTCTTGCGGAGCCAATCATCTGCTACTATCGGCTCGGTGCTACTGGAAAACGCCGGCGGATTCAGCCTAAGAAAACGGGCAAAGTGATCAACAGGTGGTGGTGGTGGTGGGTTGTTGTTGTTGTTCCCCTGATTCTGATTCTGGACTAGCAACTGCATCAATGTGTTTTGCTGCTGGATCAACTGGGTGAGCTCCGGTGGAAAGGTAAATCTGGGGTCACGTCTCGGAGGCATCTGAGGGTTTAGAAAAGATGAGATTTAAGAATAGAGCGGGTCTAAAGAGAAAACACTACCCATATGCACATGAGGCAAAAGCAAACAATTCACTTCATTCAATCAAACAAGGGCATACAATCGATCTAACTATCACAAAAGTGCTTCGGACTACTGTATTTACATGGTGGACTACTACTACTGATGAGGTGGTCTACTAGAAATATTCTTCGGTTGCAGACTCCATGATATCTGCTCCGGCTTCATCAATATAGTCATCATCGCTATCATCTGGGTCCGAGTCGGTGTCGTCGATGATGATGTAGTCTTCCGGGCGAATCTCCTTGGGTTCTTCGTCTTCATCTACTGGTGTAGGGCCTCCCATAAATATCCCGATCTTCTTGATCAGATTGTCATTCTTCTCCACCAATACTTCGATTTCCTCTTTGTAATCTTCACGTGTAGCCTTGAGTTCTTCCTCCAGTTCTTTGATTCTTGTCCTAGCCTTCTTCAGGTCTATCATGTCGGCGCACATCTGGTTCTCCTGACGTCGAATGTGCTTGTTTAACTCCTGGATAAAAGCTGCAATTGATCTATCCTTTCTGGTGCTGATCATCTCCCAATGCTCATCTTGGTGCCCACAAATCTAGGAGATAGTATCCTTGAGATCATTGCGGTAGACTTCTCCAATGCGTCCCATGGCGATGTGAGCTGCCATGCTCTTTCCTAGACTCCAAGTTGGTGCATCAAAAGAAAACTCTATGGGCTCAGTGACTAGCATGAACGTCCTTCCTGGAACTTGAACTTGAATCATCCAGCGCTCTTCTTCAGGTAAAGTGGCATTGTAGGTTCTGGTGAAGCTTGGTACTCCTATGTTCAGGTATCTAGTGACTTCCTTCAAGTGACGTCCAAAGGGTGTATCTTCGTCCGGTTGCTTGAACTTGTTCCTTGCATCCGCCATCCTAAAGAGTAGAAAAGATGAGAGGTCAGAAGAGAAGAGAGTGAATAGTGTTCTAGGTCTTTAGCTTAGTGGTCGTGTCCTACAGTCAGCGTGTGCTCTGATGCCATCTTTGTAGCGACCAGACCTCAAACAGTCCGATCTCTGTGCTCAGGTATCATCCCTGGATCAGTAATGCTGACACCACACAGTACTTGAAGGATTTATAACAGAGTAGCAATCACACACTTGTTACATCGAGTGTCTCAATAGAGAACTTATTACAATAAATATGGCTTAAGGCCATCTAATAACGATAACAGTGGAAGGCCTGGAAGATAAGTGAGTCCATCAACTCCAACGACATCACTGAGTATAGAACCACGACCTGAAAACTCCTTAATCATCGTCTGAAAAGTATGCAACATTAACGTTGCAGCCCGAAACGGGTCAGCACATGGAATATGCTGGCAAGGTAACACAGAGAGAGCAACGGAATGAAACAGCTATTCTATATGTATATTTGGCTGGTGGAAAGCTCTATGGTTACAGTTTTGCGTAAAGCCAATTTTTCCCTACTGCAAAGGAATAAATTTTATTTAACTATCATGGTAGTTGTTAAACATTGAGAATGGTTGACAGCATCCTCAATCCCAATTAAGCATCATCATTAAACAAAACCCAACAAAATTAAATCTTAGGGTAACATGTTGAGATTCACATGATAATCTAGGTACTAGATACTCAAGTTGTCCATAACCGGGGACACGGCTAACCATGATTAGTTTATACACTCTGCAGAGGTTTGCGCACTTTTCCCCACAAGACTCGGTCGCCTCTGTTTGGTTTCTCGCACTACATGGTGTTTGAGAAGACGGATGACCGAGACATAGTCTTTCAGAAGCGCTAGCACCTTATGATGGATAGACCGTTACACCTACTTTCCCCTACATCTGCTAGTCTACCCTGTAAGAGTTCGCACGACTTAATCAACTATGCTAGAGCCCATAATAGCTTGTGGCTGCACACGGAAGTTTCTAGTATGAAAAATCTCATGATCCCTTTGGGACTGGGTGGCGGTCCATAAAGAAAAACAAGCAATCCTGGAATACCCAGGTACCTCAATCCACCCAGATGTGTGTTTAAGTTGCCACCTTAGATAAAACATTAATTTAACAAACTCACATCTGTCATGGATATCACTCACCCAATCCACGTCTACTAGCATAGCATAGCAATAGTAAGCAAACGTAGAAGTAACTCCCAAAGGTTTGATAATACAACAGGTAATAGGTACTACCTCAACTACTTCCCAAACCCACAATTTAATTAGATCCTAATCATGCAATGTTTGAGGATTGATCTAATGCAATAAAACTGGGTAGTAGGAGGTATGATCAAAGTGTTACTTGCCTTGCTGATGATCTGGGAAACCTAGAGATTCAAAGTAACAGGCGGCGCACTCCGGGCATTCTATCACAAACAAACAAACAAGCATACAATAAGTATTCATATAATGTACAGTTAAAACTCAAATAAGAGATCTAACCAGAAAGTTCAACTTAAGAACTCCGGTTTGCAAAAAGAATCAAATCAAACGAAGCAAGGAAAGTCAAACGGCAAAAGAAATAGGCTTTGTTTACTATTCTGGATCTAGGGAAATTTTTACAGTGGCAAAAACTTGTTTAAGTTGGTTAAATGGATAGAGGGTTTCGAGACGAAACTCTAGGCGCTTGAATCGCCTAATTCCGATAAACGAGCGAAAAGTTATACACTAACGAAAATCGGATCAGAAATCGCGATCAGAAAAATCGCGGATTTAATCCAAAAAAATGACAAACGTTCGCTAGAACGAACGAACACTCGCTATTTAAATAAATTGGAAAAACCGATCTATTTAAAAAAACCAAAACTAAAAAAACGAACAAAATCGTCGAAAAAACCGAACGGTTTTTCGAAAAAAAAAACCGGCGTCTAAAAAAAACTACCCGGCAATTCCGGCGAGGTTCCGGCGGCGGCGGCGGGGCTCCGGCGACG
>NC_041386.1:100023489-100040197 GCF_002162155.2 Triticum dicoccoides
GGCGGGATCCGGCGGCGAGTGGGCGGGGCGGCGCGGCGCGGGCGGCGGCGGCGTGGCGCGGGCGGTGCTAGGGTTCGGGGCGGTGGGGCGGCTCGGTGGGCTGCGCGGTCAGGCGCCCCGGCTTTAAAGGTCGGCCCCGGAGGAGTCTGGGCCTAACACGGCCCGTAGGTCGGTTTCGTTTTTTTTAATTATTCCGCGCAGAAAAACAAATAAAAGAAATACTTAACGGACTCCAAAAATCCCGAAATAAATTTTCGCCCGCTTCTAAAATCAAGCCGCACAAGGTGAACATTTATTTGGGGCCTAAATGCAATTTTAAAAAACGCACATTTTTCCTAAATTCAAATAAAATAACGAAAAACTCCGAAATAAAAACTTATTTCATTTTATTATTAAATCCTCAATATTTCTTTATTTTCGGAAAGTCATTTTATTCCCTCTCTCATATTTTTGTAATAGAAATTATTGATGATAAAATAATTAAAATCAAATGATCCTATTCTCAAAATTTGAGAAAACTCAAATATGACAATAACGAAATCCCCAACTCTCTCCGTGGGTCCTTGAGTTGCGTAGAATTTCTAGGATCAAAACCAAAAGCAAATACAATATGATATGCAATGATGATATAATGTATAACATTCCAAATTGAAAATTTGGAATGTTACAGCAAGTAATAAAAGTAAATAAGGTGTAGCAAGATGGCCCAATCCTTTTTATAGCAAAGGACAAGCCTGGACAAACTCTTATATAAAGGAAAGCGCTCCCGAGGACACATGGGAATTATCGTCAAGCTATTTTTTATCACGCTCATATGATTCGTGTTCGGTACTTTGATAATTTGATATGTAGGTGGACCGGTGCTTGGGTACTGCCCTTCCTTGGACAAGCATCCCACTTATTATTAACCCCTATAGCAAGCATCCGCAACTACAAAAGAAGTATTAAGGTAAACCTAACCATAGCATGAAACATATGGATCCAAATCAGCCCCTTATGAAGCAACTCATAAACTAGGGTTTAAGCTTCTGTCACTCTAGCAACCCATCATCTACTTATTACTTCCCAATGCCTTCCTCTAGTCCCAAACAATGGTGAAGTGTTATGTAGTCGACGTTCACATGACACCACTAGAGGAAAGACAACATACATCTCATCAAAATATCGAATGAATACCAAATTCACATGACTACTTATAGCAAGACTTATCCCATGTCCTCAGGAACAAATGTAACTACTCACAAATCATATTCATGTTCATAATCGGAGGGGTATTAATATGCATAAAGGACCTGAACATATGATCTTCCACCAAGTAAACCAACTAGCATCAACTACAAGGAGTAATCAACACTACTAGTATCCCACAGGTACCAATCTGAGGTTTTGATACAAAGATTGGGTACAAGAGATGAACTAGGGTTTGAGAAGAGATGGTGTTGGTGAAGATGTTGATGGAGATTGACCCCCTCCCGATGCGAGGATCGATGGTGATGGTTTCCCCCTCCCGGAGGGATGTTTCCCCGGCAGAACAGCTCCGCCGGAGCCCTAGATTGGTTCTGCCAATGTTCCGCCTCGTGGCGGCGGAGTTTCATCCCGTGAGCTTGCTTATGATTTTTTCCTGGACGAAAGACCTCATATAGCAGAAGATGGGCATCAGAGGGCTGCTAGGGGGGCCATGAGGCAGGGGGCGCGCCCAGGGGGTAGGGTGTGCCCCCACCCTCATGGATGGTGGGTGGCCCCCCTCTGGTACTTCTTTCGCCCAATATTTTCTATATATTCTGAAACATGCTCCCGTGAAGTTTCGGGACATTTGGAGATGTGCAGAATAGGTCTCTAATATTTGCTCCTTTTCCAGCCCAGAATTCCAGCTGTCGGCATTCCCCCTCTTCATGTAAACCTTGTAAAATAAGAGAGAATAGGCATAAGTATTGTGACATAATGTGTAATAACAGCCCATAATGCAATAAATATCGATATAAAAGCATGATGCAAAATGGACGTATCAACTCCCCAAGATTAGACCTCGCTTGTCCTCAAGCGGAATCCAAAATCAAAAAATATGTCCACATGTTTAGAGAGAGAGGTGTCGATAAAATAAAATACGGACATGAGGGCATCATGATCATTCTTAGAACAACAACATATATATATCTTGTCATATGATCTCTTATGCTAAAGTAACAATTCATTCACAGTTTCAAGTATGAATCATAAACTTCATTGAAAACTAACAAACTATAATCTCAGTCATTGAAGCAATTGAAATTTATCATAACATCAGAAAGAGTCAATATAAGAGCTTTTCAGCAAGTCCACATACTCAACTATCATTTAGTCTTTCACAATTGCTAACACTCACGCAATAATTATGGGTGTGAAGTTTTAGTCAGACACAGAGAAAGATAGGGGCTCATAGTTTTGCCTCCCAACCTTTTACCTCAAGGGTAATGTCAACAATAATAGTTCATGAAAACTTACATCCAATTAGCTATATATATCCGGATCTTTCCAACACATTGTGCTTGCCAAAGGATAAAATGTAAAAAAGGAAAGGTGAAGATCACCATGACTCTTGTATGAAGTATAAGACAAGAATTAAAGATAGGCCCTTCGCAGAGGGAAGCAGAGGTTGTCGTGTGCTTTTACGGTTGGATGCACGAAGTCTTAATGCAAAAGAACGTCACTTTATATTGCCACTTGTGATATGGACCTTTATTATGCAGTCCATCGCTTTTATTTCTTCCACATCACAAGATCGTATAAAGCTTATTTTCTCCACACTAATAAATCATACATATTTAGAGAGCAATTTTTATTGCTTGCAACAATGACAACTTACTTGAAGGATCTTATTCAATCCATAGGTAGATATGGTGGACTCTCATGGCAAAACAGGGTTTAAGGATATTTGGAAGCACAAGTAGTATCTCTACTTGGTGCAAAGAATTTGGCTAGCATGAGGGGGAAAGGCAAGCTCAACATGTTGGATGATCCATGAGAATATAATTTATTTCAGATGTAAGAAAGCATAACCCATTACGTTGTCTTCCTTGTCCAACGTCAACTCTTTAGATTTTAATGAGTGCTCACAATCATAAAAGATGTCCAAGATAGTATATTTATAGGTGAAAACCTCTCTTTCTTTATTACTTCCTATTAATTGCAATGATGACCAAAACTATGTTTGTCAACTCTCAACAACTTTTATTCATCATACTCTTTATATGTGAAGTCATTACTCTCCATAAGATCCATATGATCTCTTTATTTCTTTTTATTCGTTCTCTTTTATTTTATTCATCAAGATCATAGCAAGATAATCAAGCCCTCGACTCAACACTAATCTTTATTATATATAGCTCACAGACTCGATTACATAGAAGGATCATAAAGCAAAACTCAAGACTAGATCATACTAAAACTTTATTCTACTAGATCAAGATATTACCAAAAGGATCGAACTAAGAAAAATAGTAAAGATAAAAGTGTGATGGTGATACGATACCGGGGCACTCCCCCAAGATTGGCAATTGCCAAGGGGAGTGCCCATACCCGTGTGTTTATATCTCTTTCTTCGGGGGTGGTGATGTGATATTCTTGGCGATGATGCCCCTCGGGATACGATTCTCTTCCTCGAGATTATTGACTTGCTGCTTGAGGTTCATTATTTCCTTACGGAGCTTGTACGTGACGGCTAAAGCTCCTTTCACCCAAGGATGTTGCATAGCTGCGGGAGAACAAGTGACACTCTTTTTCATATTTTCATAAAAAAGAAATCTAACGTTGGAAGGGATGACCGAGTTTGGGATAGCAGAGCTCTATAGTTCCCCCGTTGTGAATCCGGCTCGGAAACAAGAAGTAACTTCTTGATCCTCCTCCATGGCATCTATCTTTTTCAAGTCGGCCTCCATCTCTTCCTCGGTTGATGGACCAAAGTGGTTAGCATCGCTGTTTGTTCTTGGCCCCGGTATCTTTTGAGACACACGACTCTCCCCGACTGACTCTTGAGAAGACATCTTGCTCTAAATCTGTAGCAGAAATAGCTCGAAACAAAATTAGGGGATGTTTGCGTGGTACGGTGGTCAAAACCTTCGTGAGATTATATAATGAATTTTTACCAACCAAAAGAAGTATCATGCAAGAAAACGGAGTCCGGAGGGCACACGAGGTGCCCACGAGGCAGGGGGCGTGCCCAGGGGGTAGGGCGCGCCCTCAACCCTCGTGGATGCCTTGTGTCCTTCCCAGACTACTTCTTATTTTCCTATTTTCTTACATATTCCAAAACGGAGAAAAATTGCTATTAGAACTGTTTTGGAGTCGGTTTACTTATCGTACCACGTACCTATTCCTTTTCGGAGTCTGAAACGTTCTGGAAAGTGTCCCTTGTGTATTCCTCTGGGGTTACGGTTTCAATAACATTGGTTTCAACATTTATGGGATTACCTGAGATATAATGTTTGATTCTTTGACCGTTCACCACCCTCGGATTTGTGCCTTCAAAGTTGTTGATTTTTATGGCACTAGAATGATAGACCTCCTCGATGACGTAAGGACCTTCCCATTTAGAGAGGAGTTTTCCTGCAAAACATCTTAAACGAGAGTTGTATAACAATATATAATCACCTACATTAAACTCACATTTTTGTATCCTTTTGTCATGCCTTCTTTTAACTTTTTCTTTAAACAGTTTGGCATTCTCATAGGCCTGGGTTCTCCATTCATCAAGTGATCTAATGTCAAAAAGCCTCTTCTCACCGGAAAGTTTGAAGTCATAGTTGAGCTCTTTAATTGCCCAATATGCCTTATGTTCAAGTTCAAGAGGTAAGTGACATGCTTTTCCATAAACCATCTTATACGGAGACATACCCATAGGATTTTTATATGCAGTTCTATAAGCCCATAATTCATCATCAAGTTTCTTGGACCAATTCTTTCTAGATCTATTAACAGTCTTTTGCAAAATTAATTTAAGCTCTCTATTACTCAATTCTACTTGACCACTAGACTGTGGATGATATGGAGATGCAATTCTATGATTAACATCATACTTAGCAATCATCTTACGAAAAGCACCATGAATAAAATGTGAACCACCATCAGTCATTAAGTATCTAGGGACTCCAAACCTCGGAAAAATAACTTCATTAAGCATCTTAATAGAGGTGTTATGATCAACACTACTAGTTGGAATAGCTTCTACCCACTTAGTAACGTAATTAACGGCAACTAAAATATGAGTATACCCATTAGAGGAAGGAAACGGTCCCATATAATCAAAGCCCCAAACATAAAATGGTTCAATAACAAGTGAATGGTTCATAGGCATTTCTTGACGTCTACTAATATTACCAATTCTTTGACATTCATCACAAGACAAGGCAAACTTACGGCATCCTTGAAGAGATTAGGCCAATAAAAACCGGATTGCAATACCTTATGTGCAGTTCTATCTCCAGCATGGTGTCCTCCATAAGCCTTAGAGTGACACTTGCATAGGATCTGTTCATGTTCATGCTCAGGTACACAACGTATAATAACACCATCTACTCCTTTATAAAGGTGTGGGTCATCCCAAAAGTAATGTCTTAAATCATAGAACTTTTTCTTTTGTCGGTATGTGAAACTAGGTGGTATAAATTTAGCAACAATATAATTATCATAATCAGCATACCATGGAGTAGTACGAGAAGCATTTATGATAGCTAATTGTTCATCAGGGAAGCTATCATCAATAGGTAGTGGGTCACCAAGAACATTCTCTAACCTAGACAAGTTGTCTGCAATGGGGTTCTCAGCTCCCTTTCTATTAATAATATGCAAATCAAATTCTTGTAGCAAGAGAACCCATCTAATAAGTCTAGGTTTAGGATCTTTATTTTCCATAAGATATTTAATAGCAGCATGATCAGTGTGAACAGTTACTTTAGAATCAACTATATAAGGTCTGAACTTATCACAAGCAAATACAACTGCTAAAAACTATGTTTCAGTAGTAGCATAATTTCTCCGGGCACTGTCCAGAGTCTTACTAGAATATTGGATAACATTTAATTTCTTATCAACTCTTTGTCCTAGAACAGCCCCTACAGCATAATCAATAGCATCACACATAATTTCAAATGGTAAGTTCCAATCAGGTGGCTGAACAATAGGTGCAGAAATCAAGGCTTTCTTAAGTATTTCAAATGCTTCTACACAATCATCATCAAAGACAAATGGAACATCTTTTTGTAAGAGGTTAGTCAGAGGCCTAGAAATTTTAGAGAAGTCCTTAATGAACCTCCTATAAAAACCGGCATGACCAAGGAAACTTCTTATACCTTTAATGTCCTTAGGACACAACATCTTTTCAATAGCATCAACCTTAGCTTTATCAACTTCAATACCTCTTTTAGAAATTTTATGCCCCAAGACAATACCTTCATTAACCATAAAGTGGAACTTCTCCCAATTCAAGACAAGATTAGTTTCTTCACATCTCTACAAAACTCGATCAAGGTTGCTTAAGCAATCATCAAAAGAAGTTCCATAAACGGAGAAATCATCCATGAAAACCTCAACAATCTTTTCACAAAAATTAGAGAATATAGCGGTCATACATCTTTGAAAGGTAGCAGGTGCATTACATAGAACAAACGGCATATGTCTATAAGCAAAAGTACCGAAAGGGCAAGTAAAAGTTGTCTTTTCCTGGTCCTCTTTTGACACAGGTATTTGAGAGAAACTAGAATAACCATCTAGAAAGCAAAAATGTGTATGTTTGGATAATCTTTCTAGCATTTGATCAATAAAATGTAAAGGGTAATGATCCTTTTTAGTAGCTTTATTTAATTTGCGGAAATCAATTACCATTCTATAACCTGTAACAATTCTTTGTGGGATCAATTCATCTTTATTATTAGGAACAATAGTAATACCTCCCTTCTTAGGGACACAATGGACAGGACTTACCCACTGACTATCAGCAACGGGATAAATTATACCTTCTTCCAGAAGCTTTAGTATTTCTTTTCTTACCACTTCTTTCATCTTAGGATTTAACCGTCGTTGGTGATCAACAACTGGTTTTGCGTCTTTCTCCAATTTTATTTTGTGCTAGCATAGAGTGGGACTAATGACCTTAAGATCATCAAGAGTATATCCAATAACAGAATGGTGCTTCTTCAGAGTTTTCAATAATTTCTTTTCTTCATGCTCTGAAAGGTTAGCACTAATAATAATAGGATATATCTCTTTCTCATCAAGATAAGCATATTTAAGAGTATCCGATAAAGGTTTAAGCTCAAACACGGGGTCACCCTTGGGTGGAGGAGGATCCCCTAGAATTTCAACAGGCAAGTTGTGTTTCAAAATAGGTCCCTGTTTAAAGAATATGTCATCTATTTCCCTTCTTTCATTCATAAACATATCATTTTCATGGTCTAGCAAATATTGTTCTAAAGGATCACTAGGATGCACGACAATAGAAGCAAGACCAATAATTTCATCTTTACTAGGCAATTCTTTATCATGGGGTTGTCTATGAAATTTAGCAAAATTAAACTCACGAGACATATCCCCCAAACCAATAGTAACAACATCCTTTTTGCAATCTATCCTAGCATTAACAGTATTAAAGAAGGGTCTACCAAATATAATGGGACAAAAGTCATCTTGAGGGGAACCAAGAACAAGAAAATCAGCAGGATATTTAACTTTCCCACACAAGACTTCAACATCTCTAATAATCCCAACTGGTGAAATAGTGTCTCTATTGGCAAGCTTAATTGTAACATCAATTTCCTCTATCTCAGCAGGTGCAATATCATGCATAATTTCTTTGTATAAGGAATGAGGTATTGCACTTGCACTAGCACCCATATCACATAAGCCATGATAGCAATGATCTCCTATTTTAACAGAAATAATAGGCACGCCTACAACAGGTCTATGTTTATTTTTAGTATCGGGCCTAGCAATTCTAGCAGCTTCATCACAAAAGTAAATAACATGCCCATCAATATTATCCGCCAAGAGATCTTTAACCATAGCAACACTAGGTTCAACTTTAATTTTCTCAGAGGGAGTAGGTGTTCTAGTATTACTCTTACGAACCACAGTTGCAGCTTTAGCATGATCCTTTATTCTAACAGGGAAAGGTGGTTTCTCAATATAAGCAGTAGGAACAACAAGATCATTATAAGTGATAGTCTCTTCTTCAACTTTAATAGGTGCAACTACTTTTACTTCAATGGGAGGATTATATTTAAACCACTTCTCCTTAGGGAGATCAACATGAGTAGCAAAGGATTCACAGAAAGAAGCTACTATCTCAGAGTCAAGTCCATATTTAGTGCTAAATTCACGGAAAGCATCGGTATCCATAAAAGATTTAACACAATCAAACTTAGGTGTCATACCTGACTCCTTACCTTTATCGAGATCCCAATCTTCAATGTTGCATTTAATTCTTTCCAATAAATCCCATTTGAATTCAATAGTCTTCATCATGAAAGAGCCAGTACAAGAAGTATCGAGCATGGAGCGATTATCGAGAGAAAGCCGAGCATAAATTTTTGAATAATAATTTCTCTTGAGAACTCATGATTGGGGAATGAATATAACATTGACTTAAGCCTCCCCCAAGCTTGAGCGACGCTTTCTCCTTCGCGAGGCCAAAAATTCTATATATAATTACAATCATGATGAACAAGATGCACAGGATAAAACTTCTGATGAAATTCCAATTTCAATCGGTTGTAGTTCCATGATCACATATCATCACATAGCCTAAACCATTTCAATTCCTTTCCCTTCGAAGATAAAGGGAAAACCTTCTTCTTGATAACATCCTCGGGCATACCTGCAAGCTTAAATAATCCACAAACTTCATCCACATAGATTAGGTGCAAATCGGGATGTAATGTTCCATCACCTGTGAAAGGATTAGCTAGCAGTTTCTCTATCATACCCGAAGGAATTTCAAAGTAAAAATTTTCAGTAGGTTTAGTAGGTTGAGGAGCAACTCTTTGCTCTACTGGTCGGGGCGAAGATACCCCAAACAAACCCCTCAAAAGATTATGTTCCATAGTAACAAGTGACAGTAAATTTCAGCACACTATATAAATTTTTCCTTACCAAATTTCACCTACCAAAGGCGCTTCACTCCTAGGAAATGGCGCCGGAAAAGAGTCTTGATGACCCACAAGTGTAGGGGATCTATCGTAGCCTTTTCGATAAGTAAGAGTGTCTAACCCGACGAGGAGCAGAAGGAAATGATAAGCGGTTTTCAGCAAGGTATTCTCTGCAAGCACTGAAATTATCGGTAACAGATAGTTTTGTGATAAGGTAATTTGTAACGAGTAGCAAGTAATAAAAGTAAATAAGGTGCAGAAAGATGTCCCAATCCTTTTTGTAGCAAAGGACAAGCCTGGACAAACTCTTATATAAAGGAAAGTGCTCCCGAGGACACATGGGAATTGTCGTCAAGCTAGTTTTCATCACGCTCATATGATTCGCGGTCGGTATTTTGATAATTTGATATGTGGGTGGACCGGTGCTTGGGTACTACCCTTCCTTGGACAAGCATCCCACTTATGATTAACCCCTATTGCAAGCACCCACAACTACAAAAGAAGTATTAAGGTAAACCTAACCATAGCATGAAACATATGGATCCAAATCAGCCCCTTACGAAGCAACTCATAAACTAGGGTTTAAGCTTCTATCACTCTGGCAACCCATCATCTACTTATTACTTACCAATGCCTTCCTCTAGGCCCAAACAATGGTGAAGTGTCATGTAGTCGACGTTCACATGACACCACTAGAGGAAAGACAACATATGTCTCATCAAAATATCGAACGAATACCAAATTCACATGACTACTTATAGCAAGACTTCTCCCATGTCCTCAGGAACAAACGTAACTACTCACAAATCATATTCATGTTCATAATCAGAGGGGTATTAATATGCATAAAGGATCTGAACATATGATCTTCCACCAAGTAAACCAACTAGCATCAACTATAAGGAGTAATCGACACTACTAGCAACCCACAGGTACCAATCTGAGGTTTTGATACAAAGATTGGGTACAAGAGATGAACTAGAGTTTGAGATGAGATGGTGCTGGTGAAGATGTTGATGGATATTGACCCCCTCCCAATGAGAGGATCGATGGTGATGACGATGGTGATGATTTCCCCCTCCTGGAGGGAAGTTTCCCCGGCAGAACAGCTCCGCCAGAGCCCTAGATTGGTTCCGCCAAGGTTCCGCCTCGTGGCGGCAGAGTTTCATCCCATGAGCTTGCTTATGATTTTTTTCCTGGACGAAAGACCTCATATAGCAGAAGATGGGTATCAGAGGGTCTCCAGGGGGGCCACGAGGCAGGGGGCGTGCCCAGGGGGTAGGGCACGCCCCCACCCTCGTGGATGGTGGGTGGCCCCCTCTGGTACTTCTTTCTCCCAATATTTTACATATATTCTGAAACGTGCTCCCGTGAAGTTTCAGGACTTTTGGAGATGTGCAGAATAGGTCTCTAATATTTGCTCCTTTTCCAGCCCAGAATTCAGCTGCCGACATTCCCCCTCTTCATGTAAACCTTGTAAAATAAGAGAGAATAGGCATACCTATTGTGACATAATGTGTAATAATAGTCCATAATGCAATAAATATCGATATAAACGCATGATGCAAAATGGACGTATCAGGAACCACTCCAACATGGCTAGCGCTCCCAGCTCTTCCTCCCGTCCCCACAGCTCCGAAAAAGGTGATTGGGAGAGATGTTCCGTTTCTCATCGTCAGCTGACGAAGCTGCAAACACAGGGCTTCCTTCCCCCACGGATCTAGTCCCCGTCCGAGCAGGATTGACGTCCTTCGGCGACGGGGTTCAGGCGGAGAATTTCCCCAATCCGTCCAAGGGGAACGAGTATGCTTCATTCCCTACTTGCAAAGAGGCATCAGATTTCCAATCCACCCCTTCCTCCGAGGACTTCTGGAGTATTATGGCCTCCAACTGCACAATTTCAGTCCTGCCTCCATCTTGCACATCGCGGGTTACGTTGCTCTGTGTGAGCTATTCCTGGGCTGCGAGGCCCATTTTGAACTATGGAGGAAACTATTCTGCCTCGTCCCTCGTAATCAAGGAGGATCAATATTCGAAGCGGGGGGAGCCGAGGTATGGCGCATCGCCGGGACCGGATACATGTCTGGCATGCCGAAGAAGGCATCCGAAGAGTAGCCTTCCGAATGGTTCTATATTGACGACGTCGCTCTTCTTGACCTAGTCTGAATGGGTCTCCCTGAATTTTCAAGCGCCCCGTTGAAGAAACGCCACAGCTGGCGCCCTCGGAGCCTCGAGGAGGAGGATAGAACGGAAGTCGGTCAGTTGATGGGCAAGATTAAGACGCTCGCCCAGTCCAGATTATCAATAATTGAGGTAATGGCGATTTCTATAGCGCAGGGCATCCAACCACTCCAATACAAAGGGCTTCCGATGTGGCACTATAATGGGGAAGATGACGCCTCACGCTGCGGTCGGAAGGTTCCGAAAACCCCCGCCACTTTGGCTAAAATATTGGACGAACTGTACAAAGGGGAGAAGGAGGAGTTCACTCATCTCAAACATCGAGATGGATTTTCCATGTATAATCCTCCTAGCTGGGTGAGTCCCAATCCCACCATTTTACTCAATCTTCTCCCTGAATCATTTTTAATGCATAGTAACCTATCCACTCGCAACATGAATAGCGGAAGGCTACCGAGGGGATCCATAGCCCCGTCCCCCAGCCGGAGGGTCACAACCGGGACCTTGACCCCGGATTCGAAGAAGATCCGGGCATATTTGTGGAGCTTGAGAATGGAGTATTCTACCAGACGAGCTATGATGGTACGGAAGTGCCCATCATCGCCGATTATCCCGGCCTCCTTCCTGCTTCGCATGTAAGTAATTTTAAGAGACACCTTCTTCGAAAGAGCTTCCTTATTATGCCTCACCCACCGCACTATTTCCTGCTCCAAAGGGGAGGCGCTCGACGCCACAATGCGCACCAAAGGCATCTCCGAGGAGAGCGGTGCCCGCGCCAAGCACATCTTTGAAGAGAAAGGCAAACGATAATACGGCTGAACCTTCATCAAAGAGGTAAGGCTTTCTTTTAAAAATATGTCTCCTGTTCGCCACATCAAATTGTGATGTCATCCGCCGCATTCTATCAGGAAAAGTGTTCGCCGAATTATGTCAGGGGATCTGCCGATCGTGCCTCCACCAATCAGGTTCCAGACCCTGCCCTAAGGATGGGGGCCGACACAGGAGTGGCGTCGGACTGTCCTTTCGTAGAGGATTCAGATGATATGTCCGTCACGAACTCTGAAGTGGAGAGCGCCATGAATCATCATTGTCGGAGGGCCACTCTCCGTGACCCCGACTTTTCAAAGGAGGCATTCGATGCCTTCAGCTCGGCCGATGCGTACACCCGAGCTGCTCGGGATGGACTTGCCAGAGCCACAGTCCAGCATCTAAAAGATATGCGGGTAAGTGTAGATTTAATAATCATATACCAGTAGCCCCCGAGACTTAAAGTAGTTGATACAACTGATTTAAGGATCATTGTATAATCATGCACTTATGGAGAAGAATAGCCTACTGTCTCAAGAGCTGAAAAGTGTCAGACTCAGCTAACTGCGGCTACCACCGAATTGGAAAAATCCAAGGAGGCACCACCTGGTAATGCTTCTCCCCAGCAGAAAAAGTATGATCATATACCAGTTATATTAATACTATTGTGTTTATGCTGGCAGAATCAGTAGAGCAACTGAGGGAGAAATTAAACGATGCCTAGGATGGCGAACAAGAGGACAAAAGGCAACATGCGGCAGGCGAACATGTACTGACGCGGGTGAGGGATGAAAAGAACAAGCTGCAGGATTCCCATACCCAACTGGGCGAAGAACTAAAAGATGTTCGAGCCCAGCTAGCTGGCGCCGTCAAGGAGAATGGGAGGCTACAAGGCGGCATATTCAGTATGCTTTTCAAACTTGCCTCCCTATAATTCGGCGAGGGTCGAAACTGACAGATTTATGTCTGCAGGTATGCTGACTGGCCGTCCTGAGGAAGAAATGTCCGGATCTCAAGGATACCTGCTACAAGAGCTGTCCTAGATGCACGAGTGAGTTCGGCAAGCAATGTGGAGTGTTTCCAAGGCTTTATGGCCATCCGCCTCTCCTCCAGGAGGTATGACAGAGCTCCTGGAACTGTTCAAAGGGGCACGGCGGTGTATTCGATTATGGAAGATATCAACCTACCAGGAAGGTGCGCGAGAGGCCTGGGCCATGGTAAAAACATGGTATACCAAGCTTGATCCAAATCATATGACCCGGGGTCGGACCGCTAGGGTCAGATGGGAAAGAAAATCCCGTTAATTTGGTATATGACCAAGTAGAAGTAGCCGCCAAATATTCCCAACAGAATTGTAAGCTAGACAGCCTGTTAGACGGTATAGAGGAAATTTTTGAGTCCAAGTGACTATGTACTTTCCTTGACATATTTGTCCCTAGCCGGATTGTAAGACGATTGTCATGGCCGACCTTTTCGCTTCGACCTTTGGACCCGAAGGTGCGGAGTGTTTCTGAATACCTGAGCGGCAAAATAGACCGGGGTATGCGTGGAAACAAGGCGTAGGGGTCATAGTGGCTTGAACAGACAAGTTGTATCTGGCTAGCTATGTTATATTACATTGTAATTGTGAGAAACATCTTCCAGAGATAATAGTTCCGTTAAGGGTTCCTTTCCCTGGGTGTACATGCGTTAATGTGCATGTTCGAACTGTGATCGAAAAGATCACAGTATACGTAACATCTGGGGGTTCATAGTGGAAGAAATGTAAAAACATCTTTAGTCCGCCGACCGAATATTTCCTAAAGAACGCTAGCTTTCGGCTTCACCCAGTTTGAGGTACACATCCGGATGACCCGGCAGTAACAATCACAGAGGTGCTCCCTTTATGCCCTAGCCGAATTAACGGGAATGTAGGGCATAAGCACAGGAGCCAGGCAACCCAGCTTGGCCAAACTTAAAGTCATATTGATGCATATAATGGCGAAGAAAAGGTACATATGAGGAAAAAGCGCATATGTGATGAGCTTGATGCTCGAAAAATAACAATAATAAGCTTTTGTGCAAAAAGCCCTCAGGTATAATGGACATACATATTGGAGGATGTGTACATCATAGGTGTACGGTTTAGCCGCATGAAAGCTTTAAGGCTAAAGAGAAAAAGCGAAAAAGCGAAAATAGAGGAGAAAAAATAATGGAAACAATAGGGAGAAGGAGACGAACGAAGAGTTCGGCGCTAGGCATAGAATCTTCGGAGTCTGGCCACGTTCCAGGGGTTCGACTCTAGGCGATTGTCTGATGCATCACGCAGGTGGTATGCTCCTCCCGTGAGAACTTTGTCAATGATGAAGGGACCCTCCCACTTGGGCGTGAGTCTGTCCTTTTTCTTCTCCGGCAAGCGTAGAACGAGTTCGCCAACATTCTAAGTCTTGGCCCGCACTTCTCTGCTTTGATATCTGCTGGCCTGCTGTTGATAAAATGTGGAGCGGGCTTTCGCAACGTCGCGCTCCTCCTCGAGGGCATCTAAGCTGTCCTGCCGACCAAGCTCGGCCTCTCTCTCTTCGTACATGCGCATTCGAGGTGAGTCATGAATAATGTCGCAGGGTAACACAGCCTCTGCGTCGTACACCATGAAGAAAGGCGTATATCCGGTAGTGCGATTGGGTGTGGTCCGCAACCTCCAGAGTACGGAGTCGAGCTCCTCAACCCAGTGCTTGTCTGATTCTTTCAAAGACCGCACTAGTCTGGGTTTGATGCCGCTCATAATAAGGCCATTAGCTCGTTTGACTTGACCGTTTGTTTGCAGATGATAGATGGAAGTGTAATCGAGCTTAATGACTAGATTAGCACACCAGGCTTTCACCTCATCGGCTGTAAAATTGGAGCCGTTATCGGTGATGATGCTGTGTGGAACACCATAATGGTGCACAACACCAGATATGAAGTCTATCACTGGTCCGGCTTCGGCCATTTTAACTGGTTTGGCCTCTATCCACTTAGTGAATTTATCCACCATGACCAGTAGATACTTTTTCTTATGGCTTCCTCCTTTAAGGGGTCCGACCATGTCAAGCCCCCAGACCGCGAAAGGCCAAGTGATGGGGATTGTTTGTAGAGCAGTGGGTGGCATATGGCTTTGGTTGGCGAAAAGCTGGCATCCGACGCAACGTTGGACAAGGCCCTGTGCATCTTCTCGGGCCGTCGGCCAATAGAAACCTGTACAGAAGGCCTTGCTTACAAGGGCCCGAGCTGCGGCGTGGTGACCACCGAGACCGGCATGAATTTCGGCCAAGAGCTGCCGCCCTTCTTCCTCGAAGATACATCTTTGAAGTACTCCGGTAGCGCTTTTCTTGTAGAGCTCTCCTTCGTGGACCTTGTAGGCTTTCAAACGTCGAACAATGCAGCGAGTCTCATTCTGATCCTCAGGGAGCTCTCGCCTATTAAGGTAGGCCAAGAAGGATTCGGTCCATGGGGCAATGACTGCCATGATAAGATGGGCCGATAGTGTTATTTCGGTGGCTGAGCCTCCGATGATATCGGTGTGTTCAGAATCTGGGGTTATGGTCAGATCCGAAATGGTGTTGCAACTCTCCCCTTGCCACACCATGGATGGCTTGAAAAGCCT
This sequence comes from Triticum dicoccoides, assembly GCF_002162155.2. NCBI lineage: Eukaryota > Viridiplantae > Streptophyta > Magnoliopsida > Poales > Poaceae > Triticum > Triticum dicoccoides. Next base: position 100,039,216 of record NC_041386.1, read on the forward strand.
TTCCAGAAAGATGTTAGGTGGGACGGGGTCACGCTTAGCGCCGATGCGAGCAAGGAAATCCGCCGCTTGATTACTTTCTCGAGCGACATGGTGAAACTCGAGCCCCTTGAACCGAGCCGATATTTTGAGAACGACATTATGGTAAGCCGCCATTTTTGATCTTTGGCATCGAAATCTCCATTTATTTGAGATATTGCAAGGTTTGAGTCCCCGCGCACTTCTAGGCGTTGTATGCCCATGGAGACAGCCTGTAACACCCCGAATGTAACTTTCCCTATTTGTACTCCAACTCTTGCCGTTTCCGGCGTTAAGTTATATTTATTTCCTCGGGTTCGGGTTTTGTCTCCGTGTGTTGTTGACGTTGTCATGCATCTCATATCATGTCATCATGTGCATTGCATTTGCATACGTGTTCATCTCATGCATTCGAGCATTTTCCCCGTTGTCCGTTTTGCATTCCGGCGCTTCGTTCTCCTCCGGTGGTCAATTCTACTTTTCTTTCGTGTGTGGGGATTAAACATTTCCGGATTGGACCGAGACTTGCCAAGCGGCCTTGGTTTACTACCGGTAGACCGCCTGTCAAGTTTCGTATCATTTGGACTTCGTTTGATACTCCAACGGTTAACCGAGGGACCGAAAAAGCCTCGTGTGTGTTGCAGCCCAACACCCCTCTAATTTGGCCCAAAACCCACCAAACTTTGCTACATGTCCTAGAGCGTTCGATCACGATCGCGTGGCCGAAAACCGCACCTCATTTGGACTCTCCTAGCTCCCTCTATGCCTATAAATAGCCCCTCCTCCGAAATCCCGGATCTCCTCGTCCAAACCCTAGAAAAGTCCTCCTCGCGCCGGCCGGACACGTCCGTCCCCGGCCGGACACGTCCGCCGCCTCCGCCAGCCAACCAGCAGCTGCCACGTGGCCCGGGCGAGCCCCACATCGCCGTCGCCGCCCGAGCCCGCGGGAGGCCCTCCCCGGCCCATC
>NC_041386.1:100040668-100066891 GCF_002162155.2 Triticum dicoccoides
GGCCACCGCCGCCCGCCTTCGCCCCCCGCTCCGGCCGCCCCGCCTCGCACCACCGCTGCTGCCACTCCGGCGCGCCGCGCCGCCTCGACGAGCTCCGGCCGCCGCCGCCCCGTCTCCGGCGAGGTCCTCCCCGGTCAACCTCGAAGGGCGCGCCGCCAATCTGGATCTGGATCGGAGCTACAGTAAACCCTAGGAGGTCGAAATTTTCTGTAAGTCCTCGGATTTTCAGATCCATGTGCTCATGTTCGTAGCTCCGTAACTTTGCATCCGTAGCTCCGATTCATGCATATAGCATATCAAAATGTTCATCTCAGAGAGTACATCATTTCATTCCATTGCATCATTTTCATTTGAGCTCATCTTGATGCCCGAAATGCTGTTAGAAGAGGGCTACTTGAGTTAATTGTCAGATCTGCTACTCCGTTTAGCACTTTTGTCATTTTTGCCATGATTAATGTGTGCATGATATGCCTGTGAGTTCTACATGTGTTTTGTTAAGGGTTTTGTCATCTCTCCAGAGGTGCAACCCATGTATTTTTAGGATGTGTGTGGTGACTTGTGCAAGCTTGCAAAGTGGTGCACTTGCTAATTCTGTTTTCAGGGACTTAGTGATTTCACTAAGTCCTGGGATTGTTTATCTCACGATGCCATATGTTCATGTTGTTTCCTACTGATCCGTGCCTCTTTTGAGGATGATCAGTAAGGATGTTTTGTTAATCTTGTAGTACTCTATCCATCCATGTCTTTGTTTGCAATTATGGAGCAACCTAGCTTGAGTCAATCGAGCTCTACTTTTGCTTCGTTGCGAATCTGGGCAGATCGTCAACTTGTTTGCGATTTTGCCGATGTTATTGTAGTTGATCCGTGCATGCTATGCCATTGTTCTTACCATGTCTAGCTTGCATTGTGTGCCTTCTTAAGGGGTGTATGCTTGTCTTGCCATGACTTGCACTGTGGTGAGTGCATCGAGCTCGTAAACATGCCTTCGTGAGTTATGTTTCAGCATGTCCCAGTTTTTCACTAAGTCGGAAAACTGATTATGTTTTTGCTATGTTCGTGTGCTTGTTAGTATATTTTGTGATCCCTTTTGGCTCAAGGTCGCTAAGGGACTTTTGTTAAGCTTGTTGAGTAGATCCATGTCATGTCTTTCCTTGTCATGTTCAGGTCTTGTAGCATGTTGTTTTGTTGCTCCGAAGAGGGCTATATGATCTGAAATTTCAGACAAGTGTTAATTTCACTAAGTCTGAGATCTATTTTACCATTTGCGTTTTTGCCATGCTTGTTTGAACCTCCTAATGGATGAATTGGCCGTAGCTCAGTGCTAGACTTTTGTTAAGCATCTTGTGTGCATCCCTGCCATGTATTTTGTTGTCATGTTTGAGTGCTGTAGCATGTTCATTTCATTGCATTTAGATGCCTACTTGCTGTAAATCGCAGACCGGTGTCATTTTTGAATCGCTTGCCATTTCCAAACCGTAGCTCCGATTCCGACGTTCTTTATATCGTTTTCAAGCGATTTCATCTCATCTTTCCAGTGGCACACTTGGATTTCCAAGTTGAAGCCAGGTTCATGCATTCCCTATCATATCTTGCATTTTGCATCCCGCATAGCATATCATCATTGCATCATATTGCTTGATCATTGCACGTGGTTGATTGTATCCTTGTTACTTGTTTGTCTTGTTTGGGTAGAGTCGGGAGACGAGTTCGCTAACGAGGAGCCCGTTGAGTTTGCTTTTGAGGATCCAGTCAACTTTGACAACTGTGCAGGCAAGATGATCATACCCTCGAAATCACTACTATCTTTGCTATGCTAGTTTTGCTCGCTCTTTTGCTATGCCATTGCTACGATGCCTACCACTTGCTTGCAAGCCTCCCAAATTGCCATGTCAAACCTCTAACCCACCATGTCCTAGCAAACCGTTGATTGGCTATGTTATCACTTTGCTCAGCCCCTCTTATAGCGTTGCTAGTTGCAGGTGAAGATTGAAGGCCGTTCCTTGTTGGAACATCTTTTATTTACTTGTTGGGATATCATTATATTATCTTGTTATCTTAATGCACCTATATACTTGGTAAAGGGTGGAAGGCTCGGCCTCTCGCCTAGTGTTTTGTTCCACTCTTGCCGCCCTAGTTTCCGTCATATCGGTGTTATGTTCCCGGATTTTTGCGTTCCTTATGCGGTTGGGTTATAATGGGAACCCCTTGATATTTCGCCTTGATTAAAGCTTTTCCAGCAATGCCCAACCTTGGTCTTACCGTTTGCCACCTAGCCTCTTTTTCCCTCGGGTTTCCGGAGCCCACGGGTCATCTTATTTTAACCCCCCCGGGCCAGTGCTCCCTCTGAGTGTTGGTCCGAACCGGGCAGCCTGCGGGGCCACCTCGGGGAAACTTGAGGGTTGGTTTTACTTGTAGCTTGACCTATCTGAGTGTGCCCTGAGAACGAGATATGTGCAGCTCCTATCAGGATTTGTCGGCACATTCGGGCGGTGTTGCTGGTCTTGTTTTAACCTGTCGAAGTGTCTTGAGTAACCGAGATACCGAGTCTGATCGAAACGTCTTGGGAGGAGGTCTATTTCTTCGTTGATCATGAGAGCTTGTCATGGGCTAAGTACTCCCCTGCAGGGATTGAACTTTCGAAAGCCGTGCCCGCGGTTATGGGCAGATGGGAATTCGTTAATGTCCGGTTGTAGATAACTTGAACCTTAATTTAATTAAAATGAATCAACTGAGTGTGTTACCGTGATGGCCTCTTCTCGGCGGAGTCCGGGAAGTGGACACGGTGTCGGAGTAATGTTTGCGCAGGTTGCTCTCTAGTTTCTCGCGCGTGCTTTGCCTCCTCTTCTCGCTCTCTTTTGCGAATAAGTTAGCCACCATACTTGCTAGTCGCTTGCTGCAGCTCCACTCATATTTTTACCTTGCCTTACCTATAAGCTTAAATAGTCTTGATCACGAGGGTGTGAGATTGCTGAGTCCCTGTGGCTCACAGATTACTATTACACCAGATGCAGGGCCTGATGATTCCGCTCCAGGAGACGCGTACAAGCTCAAGTGGGAGTTCGACGAAGACTCTCAACGTTACTATGTTTCCTTTCCCGATGATCAGTAGTGGTGCCCAGTTGGGGGTGAACGGGACCGTGTCGCATGTTGGGTTCTCTTTCATTTTGGCGCCGTAGTTGGGCCATGAGTGTTTGGATGATGTAATGTTATTTATGTACTTGATTGACGTGGCGAGTGTAAGCCAACTATGTTATCTCCCCTTTATTATTTACATTACATGGGATGTTTGTGAAGATTGCCTAACTTGCGACATATGCCTTCAATGCGATTATGTCTCTAAGTCGTGCCTCGACACGTGGGAGCTATAGTCGCATCGAGGGTGTTACACAGCCATCCGAAGACCATGCAATAAGGCCTCGTATTCAGCTGCATTGTTGGAGTCTGTGTATAATATTTGGAGTACGTACTAAACTGCATCTCCAGTGGGGGACGTTAAAACAACGCCCGCCCCTAATCCCGCCAGCATTTTGGAACCATCGAAGTGCATAACCCAGTTGGAATATGTGCCGTACTCTTTAGGGAGCTCGGCCTCTGTCCATTCGACGACGAAGTCAGCCAGTTTGGAGCGCTTATCAAGGATTACGTCGTCCCTATCCACTGTTGAGCGCAGCGCGGTTAACTCTTCGGCCGCAAGAGCCTCAGATAATGCCTCGAGGGCCAGGGATGATGTTTTGTTTTTCGTGCGGAGGGCTATATCCGGATCACTAGCGAGAGTGATAATACCGTTGGGCCCGGGCATCTTGAGCTTCATATACCCGTAATGAGGTATGGCTTGAAAGCGTGTGAATGCATCTCGCCCCAACAGGGCGTGGTATCCACTGTTGAAAGGGGCTACTTGGAAGGTTATCTCTTTGGACCGATAGTTCTCCGGCGTGCCGAATACCACGACAAGTGTAATTTTTCCCGCACATCGTGCCTCCCGACTAGGAACGATTCCTCGGAAGGTCGTACTACTTTGCTCGATACGGCTCCTGTCTATTTCCATTTTACTGAGTGTATCCTCGTAGGTGAGGTTTAATCCGCTGTCACTGTCCATGAGCACTTTGGTGAGTCAAAAGCCGTCCACTATTGGATTGAGGACCAAGGCGGCTGGTGCCCGGACTGACCGGATTTTTGGTTCGTCACTAGTGTTGAAAGTTATGGTCGTGTCATTCCAAGGGTTTATTGCTGTGGCTTGGCAGACTTCGGCAAGGTCGCGGAGTGCCCTCTTGCGCCGATTGTTTGAAGCGAAAGTCTTGAAGACTTTCAATACTCTGTGGTCGTCGTGTTTTGGGGGGAGTTGCTCCAAGGTATTTTTGGTGGCTGTGGGTAGGTATGGTATCTTGTGTTGTGTGTATTTTGCATGGCCTATCGAGCCACCCCTCCAGAACGGTTCCACGCCCCGTAATGGGTTTAGATTTCTTTACTGATATGTCGGGCGCCTCGTGAGGGTGCATCCTTTTTGCCCGGACGAGGGGTTGAGTGGGAACTAGCGGTTCCCAGTGAGTTGCCTGAGTTTTCTAGGCACTTTCCATTGCGCAGTACTTCTATACTATTGCTGCCAAGTCAGCGAAGTGTAATACGTGACGGCGGTTGATAGAGTTGAGGATTCCTTCATCTATACAATTACGACAGAATATTGAGATCGCGTCTTTGTCGCAACAATCTTTAATCTTGTTCTTGACAAGGAGGAATCTGGCCCAAAAGTGATGGACTGTTTCCTGAGACTGTTGTCGTAGGTATGTGAGATCTCGTATATCTGGGTGGGTGGGTGATGTCTACTACACAACCTTCTTCTTGTAGACGTTGTTGGGCCTCCAAGTGCAGAGGTTTGTAGGACAGTAGCAAATTTCCCTCAAGTGGATGACCTAAGGTTTATCAATCCGTAGGAGGCGTAGGATGAAGATGGTCTCTCTCAAGCAACCCTGCAACCAAATAACAAAGAGTCTATTGTGTCCCCAACACATCCAATACAATGGTAAATTGTATAGGTGCACTAGTTCGGCAAAGAGATGGTGAAACAAGTGGTATATGGATAGTAGATAAAGGTATTTGTAATCTGAAATTATAAAAACAGCAAGGTAACTAATGATAAAAGTGAGCGTAAACGGTATTGCAATGCGTTGAAATAAGGCCTAGGGTTCATACTTTCGCTAGTGCAAGTTCCCTCAACAATACTAACATAACTGGATCACATAACTATCCCTCAACATGCAACAAAGAGTCACTCCAAAGTCACTAATAGCAGAGGACAAACAAAGAGATTATGGTAGGGTACGAAACCACCTCAAAGTTATTCTTTCCAATCAATCCGTTGGGCTATTCCTATAAGTGTCACAAACAGCCCTAGAGTTTGTACTAGAATAACACCTTAAGACACAAATCAATCAAAACCCTAATGTCACCTAGATACTCCAATGTCACCTCAAGTATCCGTGGGTATGATTATACGATATGCATCACACAATCTCATATTCATCTATTCAACCAACACATAGGACCTCAAAGAGTGCCCCAAAGTTTCTACCGGAGAATCACGACGAAAATGTGTGCCAACCCCTATGCATAGGTTCATGGGCGGAACCCGCAAGTTGATCACCAAAACATACATCAAGTGAATCACGTGGTATCCCATTGTCACCACAGATACGCACGGCAAGACATGCATCAAGTGTTCTCAAATCTTTAAAGACTCGATCCGATAAGATAACTTCAAAGGGGAAACTCAATCCATTACAAGAGAGTAGAGGGGGAGGAGAAACATAAGATCCAACTATAATAGCAAAGCTCGCGATACATCAAGATTGTGCCAAATCAAAAACACGAGAGAGAGAGAAAGAGATCAAACACATAGCTGTTGGTACATACCCTCAGCCCCGAGGGAGAACTACTCCCTCCTCGTCATGGAGAGCATCGGGATGATGAAGATGGCCATCGGAGAGGGATTCCCCCTTCGGCAGGGTGCTGGAACGGGTCTAGATTGGTTTTCGGTGGCTACGGAGGCTTCTGGCGGTGGAACTCCCGATCTATTGTGCTCCCGGATGTTTTTAGGGTATATGGAGATATAAAGGCGAAAGAAGTACGTCAGGGGGGCACAAGGGGCCCACGAGGGTGGAGGGTGCGCCCAGGGGGTGGGCGCGCCCCCTGCCTCGTGGCCTCCTCGTAGATCCCCTTACGTGCACTCCAAGTCTTCTGGGCTTCTTCTGATCCAAATATAAGTTCCGTGAAGTTTCAGGTCAATTGGACTCCGTTTGGTTTTCCTTTTCTACGATATTCTAAAACAAGGTAAAAACAAAAACTGGCACTGGGCTCTGGGCTCTGGGTTAATAGGTTAGTCCCAAAAATGATATAAAAGTGTATAATAAAGCCCATAAACATCCAAAACAGTATATAATATAGCATGGAGCAATCAAAAATTATAGATACGTTGGAGACGTATCAGTGGGTGGATTTAAATATGAACCCTGGCCCAATTTGGGATCCGGAGTTTGAGAAATTTCCGAACTTAATAGTTCGGGCTCCGGGAGATCGACCAATTTTTTAGGTCTACCGTCTAATTCTGGGTTCGGAGGACAAGGCGTGTCATTCTGCGGACAGGTATCCGGCTCTTCGGGCTCGGAGATCCGAATATAGTTCGTCCTCAGTATAGAGGGAGAGTTGTTGTTTTGCTCCTCTACTACTGCTATCTGATGGGTGATCAATGGAGATTTGATTTCTCTCTGATCGGGTTTAAGCCCAATCCGATCATAGTCTGTAGCGACCCCCAAGGTGGCGATGCGATCCAGGAGTTTGTTCAAGGACGACAATTCCGTTGGATCCATCTGTTTGGAGTATTCAGAGACAATTCAGAGGCAATTTTCGATGACCCGAGAAGTCATCGTCAGCTCATCGGCCGAACGGGCGGTCATGATAAAGCCACCCAGCCGGAGGGTTTGGCCTGAGGCCAGAGCTCCTCCGGCGGTGATATTGTCCTTGATCACAAGGCAAGCCATCAATTCTGACTTCGACGTCACAGTGGAACTCTCAATGAAAGCACCAATGTCGGTGTCAAAATCGGCGGATCTCGAGTAGGGGGTCCCGAACTATGCGTCTGAGGTCGATGGTAATAGGAGACAAGGGACACAATGTTTACCCAGGTTCGGGCCCTCTCTATGGAGGTAATACCCTACTTCCTTCTTGATTGATCTTGATGAATATGAGTATTACAAGAGTTGGTCTACCACGAGATCGTAATGGCTAAAACCCTAGAAGTCTAGCCTATGTGATTATAATTGTCTCTACGGACTAAACCCTCCGGTTTATATAGACACCGGAGGGGCCTAGGGTTGTACAAAGTCGGTTACATAGAAAGGAAATAGTACATCCGGCCACCTAGCTTTCCATCCACGCAAAGGAGAGTCCTATCCGGACACGGGAGAAAGTCTTCTATCTTGTATCTTCATGGCCCAATAGTCCGGCCCATGCCCAACAGGTCGGACGCCCGAGGACCCCTAAGTCCAGGACTCCCTCAAGGGGGCCCGCACAGCCCATGGGGGGGCACCCCTTGTGGGCTCCCCTCTCTCTCCCTTATGGCCCATGTTGACCCATTACTTCCCCCGGGGGTTCCGGTAACCCCCTCGGTACTTTGATAAATATCCAAAACGTCTCGAAACCATTCTGGTGTCCAAATATTACCGTCCAATATATCAATCTTTACCTATCGACCATTTTGAGACTCCTCGACATGTCTGTCATCTCATCCGAGACTCCGAACAAACTTCGGTCACTAAAACACATAACTCATAATACAAATCGTCATCGAACGTTAAGTGTGCGGACCCTATGGGTTCGAGAACTATGTATACATTACCGAGACACATCTCCGATCAATAACCAACATCAGAAACTGGATGCTCATATTGGTTCCTACATATTATACGAAGATCTTTATCGGTCAAACCACAATAACAACATACGTTATTCCCTTTGCCATCGGTATGTTACTTGCCCGAGATTCGATCGTCAGTATCCTCATACCTAGTTCAATCTCGTTACCGGCAAGTCTCCTTACTCGTTCCGTAATGCATCATCCCGTAACTAAACTCATTAGTCACATTGCTTACAAGGCTTATCGTGATGTGCATTACCGAGAGGGCCCAAATACCTATCTGATACTCGGAGTGACAAATCCTAATCTCGATCTATGCCAACTCAACAAACACCTTCGGAGACACCTGTAGAGCATCTTTATGATCACCCAGTTATGTTGTGACATTTGATAGCACACAAAGTGTTCCTCCGGTATTCGGGAGTTGCATAATCTCATAGTCAGAGGAATATGTACAAGTCATGAAGAAAGCAATAGCAATAAAACTTAACGATCATTATGCTAAGCTAACAAATGGGTCTTGTCCATCACATGATTCTCCTAATGATGTGATCCCATTCATCAAATGACAACACATGTCTATAGTTAGGAAACGTAACCATCTTTGATTAACGAGCTAGTCTAGTAGAGGCTTACTAGGGACACATTGTTTTGTCTATGTATCCACACATGCATCAAGTTTCTGGTTAATACAATTCTAGCATGAATAATAAACATTTATCATGATATAAGGAAATATAAAATAACAACTCTATTATTGCCTCTAGGGCATATTTCCTTCATGCAACTCATCCAGAAAATCATCAATTACTGGTATGGGAAATTTGTTCTTTACTGTCACAGTGTTCAACTTTCTGAAATCTATGCAAAGTCTCATTGTACTGTCCTTCTTTTTAACTAACAGAACAGGGGCTGCATAGGGACTTTAGCTATGTCTGATCAGATTATTGTCCAACAAGTGTTTTATTTGCTTCTCCATTTCCTCCTTCTGGTGATGATGTACTCTATAAGGTCTAACATGAGGTGGGTCAATTGCTAGCAATAGTGTGATTTTATGATCCAATTCTCTCTTTGGAGGTAGTGTTGTTGGCTCAGCAAAAACATCCTCATATTCCACTAACAGTTTGCTTATTGCAGCAGGGATACAATGCTTATCAGGAGTTTGAGCCACTATGTTGTGAATTTGGATAAGAAAGGCATGTACACCTTTGTCCAGTAACTTTGTTACTTGCTCTGCTGGTATCTCCAAAATTTCTTCACTAGAGTTGTAGACTGCTGTTGTAATAGTTGTTTTGCCCTGTACAGTAAAGCTGAACCGATTATGGGGCACATCAAAAGCAACAAGGCTTACTATGGAAAACCAACCATAACCTAAAATCATATCATGACTAGGGAGATTGAGAATTCTGAAAGAATGTTCCAATTTCAATTTGGCTAGTTGAAAAGCACAATTTGGAACTACATCAACAGAGAGCAGTAAACCTCCTCCAGCCACAGAGATTTTTCTAGGTCTGATAGGTAGCAAGTGACAATTGGATTTGATGGCAAACTGTTCACTGATAAAAGGAGTTGAACTTCCTGGATCCAATAGTGCTACTTCCCTTTTTCCATTCACATACACAATCACTGTAGGGGATTGTACAACCAACTGTTGGCCCGTAGCATGTGCAGAAATAGACATTGCTTGCTCTTTTTGCTTTGTTCCTTCTTCTGACATGTCTTGTTGATCAGCTTCAGCTTCATATGGACCATTTTATTCCACTCCTTGTTGCAGCATGTGCACATTAGGTACTAAAGTGCATTTGTGGCCATGAAACCATTTATCTCCACATCTCCAACACTCACCAACTTTCCTGCTTCTCTGAATGTTATTGTTAACATTTTCAGTTGTTTGTGTTACTAGTAGCTGGTGCTGTTGTAGTATTGAGCACTTGTTTTGTTGCTGTGGGCACTACATTTTTCTGCCAATAGTTGTTGTAAGGGATTGTAGTTTTCTTGTCATGAGACACAGGAGGAGGGTGACAGGGTTCAATCTCCTTGGCTAAACAATAAGCATCAGTTAGTGAGGTTGGTCTTAAAACTCTCAGCTGGTACTTAATTCCCTCTCTCAGCCCATTAACATAGCATCTCACAAACCATAGTTCAGATAATGTAGGATTTTCTTCCTGAAGTTCAGCCATTAAATCCTCAAATGATTTGGTGTACTCTAACACAGTGTTGCTGCTTGTTTCAGAGAAGTGAACTGCTCAATGAGGTCATAGGAGCCTTGGGGAAAAATCTCTTGATAATTTCTTTCCCAAATTCCTGCCATGACAACTGTTTCTTGAGTAGGCCAGATCTCCTGAGTCACACATCAGCATCCCCTGTCATATACATTTGTGAAAGTGAAACCTTATACTCCTCAGTTGCTCCTGCCATTTGGAAGTATTTGTTGCACTATCTAATCCACCCTACATGGTCTTCACCAGAGAATCTAGGAAAATCCATCCCAGGGCCTTTTGTTACTGCTTTCATAAATTGTGCTTGCATATCTTGCTCATAGGTCCTGAAGTAACCTTGCCACAATTGCATGTCTCTAGTTGGCTGCTGGTACTGCTGAAATGCAGGTGTGTGTCCTCCTCTTCTTTGAGTGACTAGGGTACCCATTGCACTTGTTGTTTCTAAATTATGTTGAACTGCATACCCAGGAGGTACTGTAGTTCTACCAGTTCTGATTGGAGGTAATCTCTGCATGTGCAACTCTTCCAGTTGTCTGGTTTTCTCTTTCTCAGCTTCTAGTTGCTGCCTCAATTGTTCAGTTTTGCTAGGTGGTCTTTCCTGCTGTTGCTGTAGCAGTGTAGGTGATCTCACAATATTTTCCACTCCAGGTTGTTTCTCAGTCATTGTTCCTGAACCAGATGGAGCCACCCGTTTTTGTAAGACTGAACTCATAGTGGATAACTGCTTTCCCGGATCTAACACAGCTTTTTCAATCCCTCCAACTTGCAGAGAAATCTCTCCTTGTTTGGAACTGATAGACTAGACATCTTCCTGTAACTTGGACACTTCATTGCGCATGGATGCACTGTCCTGCTGCAAAGTGCCAAAATCATCCCGCAGAGATAACAGCTCCTGCAAATCGGCCTCATCGATTGCCTTAGCGCGTCCCATCTCCTTGAGCCAGAGAAGAGAAGGGGAATTTTACCACCGCAGATGCGGCAACCAGCCTCTCCAATCCAGATCCTGCCGCCGCCAAAGCTCCACGCCACCAAGGTACACAGATCAGTGAAGGACGTGGGATTTTACCTTGCTGGAGGGGATCCAGCACAACCACTCCGCGCTACTGATCTGTACGATCACCGCCTCCTGCGCCGCCTTGGATCCGCCGCTGCCTGATGCGTCAGTGAAGGCACGCCCTCACCTCGCGCCTCAATCGCCGCCAATCACCATCATCACGACATCAGGGAGGGAATTGGGTGGGTGTTCTAACCTCTCGTGGAAAATTTTGATCCGATCGAAAGCTACCGAGGAACCAATGCTCTGATTACCAATTTGTCAGATCCTGGCTATTCTACAGATGCAGAGGAGAAGATTGTATGGACGAATTTTGAGAATTGTCAAGGAAAGAGGCCCCGATCGGGGAGATGTATTGCCATCGACGAAGCCATATAAGTTTAGGGTTCATCCCTTAGGAGAATTCAGGAATATTCGATACCCAACTCAGCCACAACCCGATTGTTAAGTAGGTGAACGCCTCGCGGTAACAACAGGAACTTGAACAATGATTCTAATGGAAAAATATATCTAACGGTGGGCGACGAAAGTAACTTGAGGAGTTCCTTGGACCGTTGGATCAGCTGAACCGCTAAGTGTCGAAATGACACAGTTAACTGAAGAATCATCTTCAAATATGCTGCTACCTGACATAGTCACACTTTTAAAAATAAGGATCAGTGCATTTTTCCCGAAAAAAAGAAAAAGGATCAGCGCAAATCAAATGCAGAGTCCAGAAGCTGCTGGTGTCTTCTCCACAAGACCACAATACGGGACCAACCCAATTCCGGCCCAACCGACGAACACAGTCCAGTGACCTCGGGTCTTCACGGGAAGACGAGAGAAATCTCCAGAAGCGTGCTTTCTCCTTCTCCGCCGTATCATCCCTAGCTCTCTACTATAAATTCTCCCCCGTGCCGCTCGACAGGATATACTCCCAGAAAGAGCCGAATATTCGTAGGAGAGGACGAGCTCGCCTGCTCACTTTATCTCCGTGCGCTCGTTTGTATCGGGATCCCAGCACATGGTTGTATGGACAGTAATTAGGCTCCAGGAAAATACCGTGTTGACCCCACAGCGCACGGCCGTGCCGTTTGGTCGGGATGACGGACGGCGCCAGATCACATCCAGTACCCACCGCACAGGAAAGGTCCGCCGTCATGTGCCGTACAGTACCGTCTGCCACTGGCCACGGCCACTCCGACCGAACAGAAGATTGTCGAGCTGTGCACCAAGAGGCTGCTGCTATGATTAAAAACTTGATGCACCGATTTGACAAGATTTCGTTAGGTACATTATGTGCAGGCAAGAATTCATCACACAACCTTGCTACAAAATAGCTAAAGCATGGCAATCCGAGACATAACTTAATACAGATGCAGCAAAATTATTCGGTCATCTTAATATAGCCATAACATAACCTGCAAAAAAAAATATATATATACAACCATAACATGCTAACAACAAATCCAGCAGCTCCCATGATCTGCAATGATCTCTTTTGAACTGTGAAACTGATCATACCTGAGAAAAATAACAAATTTTTGTGCTCTGAATCTTGTAACATTGCATGCTCATAAACATGAACAAACTACTCCCTCCGTTCCTAAATATAAGTTTTTTAGTGGTTTCAAATGAACTACAACATACGGATGTATGTAGACATATTTTAGAATATAGATTCTCTAATTTTGCTTCGTATGTAGTCCCTTATTGAAATCTCTAAAAAGACTTATATTTAGGAATGGAGGGAGTAGTAGATATATTTTCACAACTAGGAAATTAGAGCAAAGAAGACAAGAGCGTTTCCTCCAAAAAAATTGTAATCTGCCTAATGATAATGATTTCATTGAAAACATGTAGACTATGTTGACGAGCCTGGCACACACAACATCTAATTAGAAAAATCTTCTATACAAACAGATCACTTGGCTTTGACTAGAATAGTTCTATACTGGCTGGCTGGTTGGACAAGCATGCCCATCAGTCAAAACTCAAAACCATTCAAGCAAAATTGACATGTATTCTGTCTGGAGTAGCAATGTGAAATATGATAAAGCTATGTCAGGGAAATTAGGAAGAACGTAAAAAAAGGAAAAGCAGGAACAAAAAATTAGATCCTTTTTACTGTCTTTCTTTGAGCAGTGAGAAATGACCAAAAAGTATGTTTTTTAGCACAGAAGAACCATCATATGAACAAATAATGTATATATGAGCAGTATTTTTTGCTTAATCTTTTTTTTTTCAATTGGGTTTCAATGGAAACAAAGTCATTTGTTGTAATACACTCGCGACACCGATTGCCAGTGATTGGCTTCTTTTCCCGCTGACACGTGCTTACGTATAATGTATACAGGTTTAGGAAAAATCCTAGCTTACAAGACAAAATCGAATTGTAAAATTGGACGTACCACTAGTAGCTCACATTGTAAATCAGCAGCCTTATCACTGCCAGGCACTCACATCGCAAGATCGAGTACTTCTTCGGCTTCCCCTGCCAAAAATATAAAAGAGTCCACATGAAACACGCCAACTATGTCGGCCTACCAGGAAATGTCTAGAAGACGAACATGACACTCACACCAATTTCAAAGCGCGATCCCATTATGCTCGCGTCTGTGCGTTTGGTCCCAAATGGACAGACCGCACGGCCCAATGCGCGACCCCATCATTACTTTTTGTCTATTTCACGTCTGGTCCGCTTCATTTCCTGCTCAAACATCCACCGGCTTTGCGTCCACACGGATGACGAACGGACGCCGACGCGCTCGCTCAGCGTTCGCTTCGAGCCCGTGTGGCAGCTACGCACCTACCATCCACCACACACATTTACCGCGCACATGTGGGCAGCCCTACTTGGCAGCCATCCCGGTCGAGCAGTCGTCGTCCTTTTTAATGTGAAGGTCGTGGACCGATGGAGTCCACACTTCCACTTCCCCGGTGATGCGTGCCTCCTCGTAGCCCGACAGCCAAACCCTAGCCCACCGCTCCTCTACCTCCCCACCAGCGACAATGGTGGGCCGCTGGTTTCCCGGCCGCAAGACGAGGCACGACCACAAGGCCAGGTCCTTGTCTGGCGGCGTCGCCGCTTCCCCACTCCATCTCCGGCCTGGCAGGGGCCGCCATCCCACCTCTGGCAGCCACCTTCATACGTCGACCTCACCGGTGACGACGATGATGAGTAGACGGCGGCTACGGAAGGCGACGAAAGCCCTTATCTAGTTTCTTTTTACATGTTTTTGTTTATATTAATGTGCGGAACTTGGATAATGGGACGTTTTAATGTTTATATTAATGTTTTCGAGTTGTTTTCAATGTTTATTTGGTTTTTTGGGGTTTTAAATTCACGTCATAAAAACGGTCAGTTTGGGGTGCGGTCGGCCCGTTGGGCGCACCGCAGGCCCTTATTTTTTTTAATGTTTTTGTTTATATTAATATGCTGAAGTTGGGTAATGTGGACGTTTTAATGTTTTCGAGTTATTTTTGATGTTTATTTGGGTTTTTTGGGGGTTTAAATTCACGTATGAAAAAACGGATAGTTTAGGGTGCGATCGGCCCATTGGGCGCACCGCAGGCCCTTATCTAGTTTGTTTTTAATATTTTTGTTTATATTAATGTGCTGAATTTGGGTAATGCGGACGTTTTAATGTTTGAATTATTTTCAATGTTTATTCGGGTTTTGGGGGTTTAAATTCACGTATAAAAAACGGATAGTTTAGGATGCGGTCGGCTCGTTGGGCGCACCGACGACCGCTCAACCGCAAGTGGACGACGATGTCCGTTTTCCTGCCAAAACGGACGAAAAACGAACGAAACGAACGTCCGTTTGGGTCGTGCGTTGGAGTTGGCCTCACTCAGCAAACACATATCACTTTCTGCATTTATTTCCTCCTCTCCGTATAGCCTGCTCTTCCCGTACCTGATGCCGGATCCAAGCACCCACGAGCACAGGTTGTAGAAATCGTGCAGCATCCTCTGAATGTTCTGCCAGTGCAGGGGGTTCGATCTGGGGGTGCTCTGCCACTCGGAATCTGCACTCACAGCAGTTCAATGTATGTTCAGAAAATTGACGTTAGCTGCATCAGAAATTCAGAAAGTACGAGCCGCAGCTTCCTTCGCACACGCGTCCACCGAGCAGCTGTCATCCGTCGGGGCCCCTGTTTCTTCATCGCCACCATTGCCGCGCACACGGCCGCCTCACCGCAATCGCCGTCAATCGACGGCACTGGGAACCTGCTCACCAACAATAACCTATCAACCCACGGAGCCAATCCAAGCATACAGCCTAGGCCAGTGGGAAATCAAGTCGAAAATCTTACCTATCGACCCGATCTGATAGGAACTCGAAGCCTCCCGTCATCCTGCCCGCTGACTTCATTTGCTGGAATTTTTCCTGGGCGTCGTCTCTGTTCGAGTCCACGCAGGAGGGCGGGGACAACGGTGCCTACAACCCCATCCTCGCAAGCGGACGGCCGGCACCGTTGCCTGTTGACTGTTCGGAGTTCGCCGCCGACAATCTGATGTTCCCGCAAACGCCGTTCAGGTCTACTCGGAGCCTGGCCGTCGGTCGCCCAACTCACCAATGTTGAACTGGCCTACTGCATCTAGCAGACCTAGAGCGGGCTGTGCCGGTGGCGCGTAGTCACCACCTGCTAACGCCCGCACTGGGAACCTAGCCAACGGGAGAACGCTCCCTGAGATTCATGATCCACCGTCAATGGAAATCAAACGAGGGCAATAAGCATACCGATCGACTGGATCTGCTAAGAACTCAAACCCATCCCCCACCGTCTCCACCGTCAACCCTCTCAAGCCGCGCACCGAAACCGGAGGAATAGTTTCTTAGAATAGCAGGTACCCTTCTCGTTGGAGCCCAGTTGCCGCTTGCCAGTACTATATTTCCTTATTTTTTCCACCTCAAACGCGGTTTGTGAAAGCCGGTAAACGGAGCTCCGGTTATCTTGTACGGACGGGCCATCATCACCCAGTTACGTCCTCCGTCAACACGTCAGGCGGACCCATTCCTGTACATGCGGCAGTATTTCTACCATCCATAAATGCAGATGAAACGTGAGGCTGCACCATTGGTCCATATAACGGGAGTAGGCGAGCTCGTGCGCTCTTTCGCCACTCTCCAGAAAGAGCACCGATCAAAGAGCTCCCAGAAATCAATCGATCACCCTTCCGCTTCCAACACCAGCCAAATCGTCGATTCCTTCCACCAGCATCTCGAATCCCCACCGATACGACCGACAATGTCGCTGATCCGTCGCAGCAACGTGTTCGACCCCTTCTCCCTCGACTTCTTCGACCCCTTCGACGGCTTCCCTTTCGGCTCCGGCAGCAACAGCAGCGGCAGCCTCGTCCCGCGCACCTCCTCGGACACGGCGGCCTTCGCGGGCGCGCGCATCGACTGGAAGGAGACGCCCGAGGCGCACGTGTTCAAGGCGGACGTGCCGGGACTGAAGAAGGAGGAGGTGAAGGTGGAGGTGGAGGACGGCAACATCCTCCAGATCAGCGGCGAGCGGAACAAGGAGCAGGAGGAGAAGACCGACACCTGGCATCGCGTGGAGCGCAGCAGCGGCAAGTTCCTGCGCAGGTTCCGGCTCCCGGAGAACGCCAAGGCGGAGCAGGTGAAGGCGTCCATGGAGAACGGCGTGCTCACCGTCACCGTGCCCAAGGAGGAGGCCAAGAAGCCCGAGGTCAAGTCCATCCAGATCTCCGGCTAGAGCGATGAAATGGGATGTAGAGCAGTGGTGTGGAGTCTCCCCCCGGTCGTCGTGATGAAATAAAATCAAGAAGAGTCCGGCCGTCTGTGCGTGCGAATGGTCCAATGTTGCAGTCAGTGTTTTGAGTCTCTCGTGTCAGTGTTTTGAGTCCGGTTTGTTGTTGTTTGTTCATCAGTCTGTACTGGCTCTGTACTCCATCAGCAACTGAGTAAATTCATTACCTTCTCTGCTAATTTGTGAATGGCCGTGCGGATCGTAGAATGTTCCTAACTCTCACAATTGAACTCGGAATGAACACTGAACATTACAGTGACGCTGATTTTAGTCGGAGCTTAGGCGCCTCGGTGTCTTGTCAGCCATGTCTTGCCCGAGCTATGTTTTTTGCGCCAGCGTTCCGTATTCAATAGGGCCGCGGACTTCCGGTCCAGCAGCTAGCCTGGCCCAAGTTCGCTCGTGCCTCCGCCGGCGCCGTCACCGTGCGCCGCGGCCCCATCCGCGTCAGGCGCCGGGCACCCCGCGTACGGTATGCACCTTACAGGCCCTCGGCGACGGTTCCATTGCCCCCGCTGGCCTGGTTGGGCTAGCGAGACTTCTCGTCGTGCCCCCACCGTTCCAGACCGCCGCCGGCCTCCCCTGTCTGGCCACATCATACATCTCCCGCCTCGTCGCCGTCAGCTGCATATGCGGGGAACCGCGAGACGAGGTCGCCGAGGAGATCTCGGCTCCGTTCTCCTCATTCGCGATGCAACCGGGCGGTGGGCGTTGGCATGTCCACCGCGCCCGCAAGGTGTTCGGCGCATTGCGCGACCGCGCCCTCGACGAGAGCCCACTGGCGTCAGCGCACTCATGAACACGTGTGATTCAGCTAATCACGTCTACTTGCTCCTTGTGCTGTCGTGCATTTACCAGGGACGGGAATTTCAGAAGCTGGAATCCGGAAGATTGTTCCAATAGGTGGAGGAAGATACAGGCAGAGCCCCTCCTCTCTACCTGCTTCTCTCTAATGCGTGTATGAACCTTATGCAGTGGTTAATCGTCTTGTTGGGATGCAGATGAAGCAGCTGGAAGCCACACAGAGGATCTCTTCCTGCGTTCATCCAGCTTAGTGCTCCCACCTCTAGTTCCGTACCTAAATGGTTTGATTTTGAATGTGCTCCATCTGTTTCACCGTGACAATTTTCATCTCATGGTAGCTATCCATTGACGTAATCAAGACTGCAATTCACTTTTCCCACTGTTGCTTTTGCTTTTAGAACTTGGGAGGAAAAGATGAAATTGGCTATAACATTTCTTTCATACATGTTATTCTCTTCATCTCATTAACAT
Organism: Triticum dicoccoides; assembly: GCF_002162155.2. Lineage (NCBI taxonomy): Eukaryota > Viridiplantae > Streptophyta > Magnoliopsida > Poales > Poaceae > Triticum > Triticum dicoccoides. The sequence continues at coordinate 100,058,882 of NC_041386.1, forward strand.
AAATTCCATTCTAGCTCCATGAACACACCATTGTAGAGCCTTTACTTTGCTACTGATGCAACTTCAGAGCAAATAGCACCTTACACCAGGTAGTTTGCAACTTGTGTCACCATAGTAGGTTATGTAAGAGTTTTCACTCCGCATCATGTTCTGCTCAGTAATATTGCACTTCGCACCATGTCCGGCAAAAAAACATGTTTGTGTTTTTTTGGAAAAGATTAACATGAGCATATGAACTTGGGAAACTGAATTTTCATGTATCTGCAAGACATCTAGTTTAGACTGGAGTCGTTATATGAATCACTTAGTTTGAGTTCTGTGCATTACCGATTCGTTTAAATAAGATGGTAAAACAAATTGTAAAATGGGAGAGTTAATGCTGTAACTTTTTAGCTTTAAGTAACCGCTTTTATGAGGTTCTTCTATCCCCTACATTTATTTTGGACTCTTATGTCCATGTACATGTCGAGAACATGACAGTTGGGTGCATTTAATATTAATCTTACTATAATTTTCTATCCAGAAGGGGAGCCTTGGCGCAGTGGTAAAGCTGCTGCCTTGTGACCATGAGGTCATGGGTTCAAGTCCTGGAAACAGCCTCTTACAGAAATGTAGGGAAAGGCTGCGTACTATAGACCCAAAGTGGTCGGACCCTTCCCTGGACCCTGCGCAAGCGGGAGCTACATGCACCAGGTTGCCCTTTTTTTATAATTTTCTATCCAAAATCATCTTCACAAAATGTCTAAGATATCTTCACAAGATGGTGACAAGCACATACCATGTGTTCATGTGGACTAAGAATTAGACCTTTGTTCACTGACAAGCACATACCATGTAAACTAAGTTATGTTCAGCTTGTTTCTTAATTAAAATGTGTTTGTGCTTAACTTTATTTACATGTGCATGTCTAATAAATTCCATTCCATTCCAGGTACACCTCAAAGATGTACTAAAACTATGAAAGGGGTACAAGTCAACCATAAAACTCATAATAGGAGTTAACTACCATATTTGTGCATGCCTAATAAATTCGGTTATGTTTCAGGTACATCTTAAGGTGTACTCCCTCTGACCCCATTTACATGGTGCACATATGTTCTGAGGTCCAACTTTGACTAACAAAACTTGGGCTCTGTGTTACAACAATTACACCATTCAATCCATATTAAGAGTAATTTCCAATGGTATAATTTTTATGATATTTAATTAGCATATCATAGATTAAAAAAATGATGGTCAAAGTTTAATCATGATGAGGGTGCGATGTAAATAGAGACGCATGGAATACTAAAACGCTGAAAGGGGTAGAAGTCAACCAAAACTCATATGTCTCGCTTACATAAGAATGGCAGTGCTTCAATTATTTAGTTTCGAAGAGAAATCCTTTTCCTGGTGCATGCTTCATGACAAAAGAAAGTGGACTATTTATGAGTGATTTTCTTCAGGTAAAATAGGGTAGTTAAATCTTGCCACATAGGACTACCAACTAGTCAGCAATTCACTATGTGCACAAGAACTGGTCAAGTTTACTGTCTGGGACTCGCCGGCCTCCCCTACAGTTTTCAGATCGAAAAGAGATCTGGTCAGAGTGAGAATTAGGTGGTAGGATTGGCCCAACTAAGAAGAGGGGTCTAGACTCCTCCTTCAGTTGTAATCTCTCCTGAAAAGATGCTTCAATTATCTAACTGTACAAGAAATATCGTTCATGATCTTCGCATTTTGCATGTTCAAGATATGCAAAGCTACCGCTGCAAAGAAAGACTTCTATGAAGAACCGGTGCTGCTCTACATTGAGAACTTAAAATCGTTTTTATAGAGACAGTCTTATTGATCACTGGTTTTTCAGTCACCCAGCCACCACCAACTGGCTTCATCAACTGAACTGGGTGGACTAGTTGGGCTCAGTGGTGGAGCGACATGGGCTAGAATAACCATGGGTGTGCAAGACACTTGATAACAATTTTTATGTGGAACCTGGTGTTTAGTAGGTATGCTGCATGTATAGGTATACGTGGGCTACAAAAAATGAGAACTTCACCCATGTGTTCTTGGTACGTTCTTTAGAGCTTGCAATCTCATATGCTAGCCCAATCTGCATTGCCAACCCAAATTTCCAGGTTCCAACGGTCTAGCACTCACTGTTGATGCTTACGGCATGTCTTCATAGCCACACCTTGTCGAACTTTGCCAGAGGTATGGCAGTTCGGAAGGGTACTGTTTATTTTTACTGCTACAACCGTGGTATGCCACACTTCCTTTGCAGCATACCTCACTTGTTATAATCTCTTCGGAGTACCTACCTATCATGGCTATGTGCGGGGGCCCCGGGAACCCTAGTTACTCATAGGTCGATGTGGTCATCATACGTTTTTTATGGTATACCTCCTCATAGTTTAGGACTACCCATCAACATCTTTTATACTTGTCATAGTTAGTAGATAAAGCGTGGCAAAGTCAGCATGTGCAAAGTTTGGCTAGGTGTGGCTATGAACCAAATATTCCCTAAGCATTAATGGTCCCCTGGACAAACGTAATCCCCAACTTAGAATATGACAGTTACTCTCCCTGCCTTCATCTGCATCAAGGAGACAATGCGGCACCAACTACAACCCACCTCAGCAGAATCATTGTCTACTATGTGTAACCATCTTTGAGCGGTAAGAGCGACCTCGTGTGACTTGCCCCACTTTGGGTGTGGGTGCAGCATCGTTCCTGCACATCTTCTCTCGTTCCGCAATGGACAGGTAGAAGGAACAACCCCCTTTGCCTCCCGAATGAGTTGCGCTTGAGCACCTTGCCCAGGGAAGTTGGCGGCTTCAAGGTAGAGGCAGCCGGCAGGGGTTCCTTCAATAGGAAGTGTGTAATTTGAGCTACTGAACTTATCTACTCCTCTGTATCAAAATATAAGACGTTTTTTGATACTTACCTTGTATCAAAAAACGTCTTATATTTTGATACAGAGGGAGTATTGTATATCTTCAATTTTTCTTTTGGACAATGCTATTAACTCTATAGCTATGATTTTTTAACGACCAGCAGTAGGAATTCCTACTGCGTATATTTATGTATTTCTGTGAAGCATGTTACATATTTCCAGCATTCATTGGCAAATTGGCAGTGGAAGGAAAGGTGACCTCTGGTTTCAGTTGTGCTTGCTCACGAATAGTCAGGTAGGAAAAGTTTTTCCTCTGAATAATCTCTCTTGTGTTCAGCCTGTAATGTAAAAGCAGCAAGAAGAAAACCTTAAGCTTCTTTTGGCAACATGATTTCCAATCACTCAAATACTAGTAATGCCTCGGAAACTTAAGCTATCTGCTATCTAAATACTGAACTGCCACCTGTGCTATGTATTCTCTAATATTGAACTTCATAATGTTCAATTATTGTCTTGTTGCTACCCTGCCTTGGCAATTTTTTGCAAGTTTGACCATTGTTTGACACTTGTTTGTTGTTAGCTGTTGCTACATGGAAAAGGGAGCTTGGGGTCCAGATCAATGCTTCAAACCTGCAAAGGTGATGTACTGATGTGTTGCTTCATTATTAATTTAATGGTATTCACACTGTACGCTTATTAACATTCTATCCTTTTGGAGTTTTGAGTTTGAATAGGGCATCAGCAATTCAGCATTAGATGTTGGCGACTTGGAGGTTTGGAGCTGCTTCGGTATGATCAGGGAAAGAGGGCAGCAAGGTAATCTGCTGTCCTAGCAACCACACATATTTGTTAGTGACTAAAGAAATAGTAAAAGGTACCCCCACATTGGTGCATTTTTAACATGCCGAATTTACGTATCAGTATCGGCCTGATAATGATACTACACGTATCCGTATCGGTGCTGCATAGGGTAACACGGTCTCTTGGCCCATAAAACTGAATACGCTTCAGATGTAGAGAAGTCAGGTGTTGTCCAAGAATAGGTCTGTGAGGACTAGTTAATGGATCGAGCTCCATTCATGGCGAAATTCGAATTACAGAGGAGGATTTCGGAGGAGGGAGGTCTTCGCTTATAAGTCACGCACGCCACACACCCACTAACAGTTTTGCCAGCCGCCACCGAATCCTATCTATTCCCAGGTATAACTACACACGCAGATTTGGGCCCACTCCGGCCCAGCAAGCCGAGCGGGTAAGCGAGGCTGCCTCTTGGGCCGTGCTTCTGTTTGAACTCCTTGGTGCTCGCCCTGGTCGCTGACAATCCCTCCTCCGTTAGACACGGCTTGACCCCAAGCCGGTGCCCGGGGAAACTTTAGCTGTAGTGTAATCTTGTCTTCCCACGTTGCCATATCCACTGGCGAAGCATTTCATTTGACTAGGACTTGGACGATGGAATCGGAGCCTCGATGAACCACCCGTTGCTGCAAAACTTGCTCTGGAAACTGGAGCTGATCGTCAGGTGCAAGCATCCTCTTGAGCAGCGACACATGAAACACGGGGTGTACTTTGCTTGCTGGCGACAGGTCCAATCGGCAAGCCCCTTCACCAACGCGCTCAACAATCTTGAACGGCCCATAAAACTTGAACGCCAGCTTATGGTTTGCTCTTGGTGCCACTGACGACTGGAGGTAGGGTTGAAGCTTGAGGAATACCTTGTCGCCCACTTCAAAGTCGCAAAAAAAAGAAGATGCGATCAGAACGATGTTTATCAGCTTGGATCTTCATACGTTGTTGGGCACGGAGCAAATGTTGTTTAGCTGAATCCATGACCACAGTGTGGTCAATAAGCCACTGTTGCAGATCAGAGGACTAAATAGCATCGTCAACTGACAGACCAAAATGACGCTGGCAATGCCTATACATGATCTCAAATGGTGTTTTACCCGTAGCTGAGTGCCAATTGGTGTTATACCAGAATTAACACAGTGGAATCCATTTTGCCCAACGAGACGGATGCCCACTGACAAAACAGCGCAAGAAGCACTCCACTTGCTGATTGACGCGTTCAGTTTGCCCCTCGGACTGGGGATGGCGAGCAGAACTCATTCGAAGCAGTATGCCAGATTTTTGGAACAGCTCACTCCAGAACTTGCTTGTAAAAATCCGATCACGGTCAGAAACAATGGAGAGGGGCATACCATGCAGTTTGTAGACAGAGTTCAGAAATGCATCAGCCACAGTCTCAGCCAAAAATGGGTGATGCAGAGGAATAAAATGCCCGTACTTGGAGAGCTTGTCAATGATCACCAACAAACAGTTGTAACGATCAGATGGAGGCAGGCCCTCAACAAAAGTCCATCGTGACCATCTCCCAAGGTAAGGAGGGTTGAAGCAAACCTGGGTTGGAATCCTTTTGGGTTTGTCCTGTTGGCAAATTAGACAACGCTGCACGTAGGATTTGATGAATCCTCTTATCCCCTTCCAACGAAACAGCTGCCTGATGTGTCTGTAAGTTACAGTGAAGCCAGAATGGCCACCCAAGGGACTGTCATGGAAAGCAGCACAAACCTTGCTGTGGAGAGTTGGATCACAGCCAAGCCAGACATAATTTCCTTGCCTGAGAACCCCAGCTTCAAGAGAAAATTTGTCACTGGATACAGGATACACTGACAGGCGTTGCAGTAAGTCGGAAGCAAATGGGTCATGCACATAACTCTGAAGAACTTCCTCGAGCCAAGCAGGTTGTGCAGAAGAGATGTGCTGTAGTTATGGCAATGTGTCACTGGCACTAGAGGGTCTCCTGGACAGAGAGTCAGCAGCACTATTTTCCACACCTTTCTTATATTCAATGGAATACTGCAGCCCCAACAGTTTAGTTAGTGCTTTTTTGCTGCCACCTGGTATGTAATCTTTGCTCAGACAGACAAGCTAAACTGCGTTGGTCAGTTCTGATGACAAATTCAGATAGTTGTAAGTACTTGTTCAACTGCTCAAAGAATTGCTAAGTATTCTTTTTCATAAACTGACAGTGTGATTCCTGGGCCCAAGGGCTCTACTGACATAAGCAATGGGGTGTCCCTCCGGCATAAGCACTGCTCCAATTCTGACATCACTGGCATCAGTTTCCACAATAAATTTCTTGGAGAAATTTGGCAGTGCCAGAACAGGAGTGAAACCAAAGCTTGCTTCAGTAGCACAAATGCTTGTTGTTCATTGTGTGTCCAATGAAATGGTACCCCCTTCTTCAAAAAATTTGTCAATGGCTTTCTCAACATGCCATAATGGGAAATAAATTTCCTATAATAACCAGCAAGGCCCAAAAATCCTCTCACTTCCTTGGCAGACACAGGTACTGGCCATTCCTTGATAGCAGATATCTTAGAGGGGTCAGTAGCCATTCCTTGTCCATTGATTATGTGTCCCAGATATCCAATTTGAGTCTGCAAAAGCACATTTAGATAGTTTAACTTGCCATTAATGTTTGAGCAATAACTGCAACACTTCTGCCAAATACTGCAAATGTTGTGCATAAGAAGCACTAAAAACTAAGATATCGTCAAAGAAGACCAAAGCATATTTCCTGAGGCAGGGTGCCAAAGTATCATTCATAGCAAAATTGAAGGTATTGGGTCCTCCAGTGAGGCCAAATGATAGTACCAGGAATTCAAAATGACCAATGTGAGCTTGGAATGCAGTTTTGTGTTCTTCTCCTGGGCCAGTCTGATCTGGTGGTAGCCAGCTCTAAGATCCAACTTTGAAAACCAACTGGAGCCTGCCAGCTCATCTAGTAACTCATCAATAACAGGAATAGGATATTTGCTCTTAACTGTAATAGCATTCAGTTTTCTGTAATCAAACACATGCCTCCCAAGTCTTGTCCTTCTTTTGCACAAGGATCATTGGAGAAGAAAAAACACTGTTGCTTTTTTTTCTTCGAGAAAACGCAAAAGACCTTTGCGTTTCTTTTCATTGAAAAGGTGGGGGGATTGTTACAGTCGTCCTAGGACGGTTAAACAACAGATGAATACAATGCTCAATGCACATCCCATGAGGGGGGCAGGACTACTCTAAGACCTGTAGCTCCTGCTTTGGCCCAGGAGCCGGCCTCCTCCTTAATCCGATCTACCAGAGTGCCTAGGGAGGGCGTCGCGTTGTTGAATACACAGCTATTCCTATGCTTCCAGACCAACCAAGGTACGAGTAGTGCCGCAGATTGCAGGGCCTGGCGTTGGGCGTGCGGAGTGCCGTCCCTGGCGTGCTGCCACCAATCCATGAGAGAAGCTTCCTGGTTGGGGGTTGGCGCCGGTATGCGTAGCCATGCAAGAGTCTCGTGCCATGCTTGCCTGGAGAAGGGGCAGTGGAGCATGAGGTGTTGCATCGTTTCAGGCTCTTGGACGCAAAGCAGGCAGCGCGGATGGTGCTGCAGTCCGTGGCGGGCCAGCCAGTCAGCAGTCCAACATCGATCCAAGTCGGCGAGCCAATGGAAGAATTTGACCTGAGGGGGGGCCCAAGCCTTCCAGATCAGCTTCCAAGAGTAGGACTGTAGGGATCCCTGGAAGGTGGCCTCGTAGCAAGACCGCGCTGTGTATGTGCCACTCGCCGTCCACTTCCATATCAGGCGATCAGGGGCGTTGTGGAGGGTGACCTGCTGCGTGAGCTACCAAAGTTGCAGGTACTGACCAATCTCATGGATGCCAAGGACGCCTTGGATGTCTCGGGCCCAGGTGTTGCCGTTGAGACCTTCGGCCACCGTTCTCACTTTGTGTCGGCGCTTGTTGATGCATTTGTATAGCAGCGGCATGAGCTCGCCAACCGAGCGCTTGTTGAGCCATCGATCCTCCCAGAACAGGGCGTTCATGCCATTGCCGATGGACATGTATGTGGAGGCGAAGAACAAGGCGCGCTCGCTGCTTGAGAACTAGAGGTCCAAGCCCTGCCAGGCGCGCTCCACGTCTGTGCGCGAGAGCCAAAGCCTCCTCAGTCTAAGCGCGAGGCCAGTCCACTCCAGGTCATGGACCTCGAGGCCGCCCAGCACGAGGGGGTGACTGATACGACGCCAGTTAACGTGGCAGTGCCCGCCGTTGGCGGCGGCTCGTCCGGCCCAGAGGAAGCCACACTGGATCTTCGCGAGCTGC
>NC_041386.1:100067323-100077311 GCF_002162155.2 Triticum dicoccoides
GGGGGGGGCGAAAGCGAGCAGCTGGTGCACCGGGATGGCGCAGAGGACGGACTTGACCAGGGCCAGCCTGCCGGCCTGGTTCATCAACCACGCTTTCCAGGTGGGTAGGTGTCCAGTGACCTTGTCAACGAGGGGCTGCAGCTGTCCCGCGGAAGGGCGACACACCGTCAGAGGTATGCCGAGGTAGGTGACCGGGAGCTCGGCAGTAGCACATCCCAAGCTGGCAATGGTCTCGTGGGTGGTCTGGTCTCCGTGCAGGACGGTGGCGGAGCTCTTGGTGTAGTTCACCTTGAGGCCCGACGCTCTTCCGAACAGGTCAAGGATTTCCTTGAAGACGGTCACGTCGCTCTCTGTGGCGTGGCAGAAGAGCATGACGTTGTCGGCGTATAGAGATATAGCCGGAATCAGATGACGCGGGTGCAGCGGCCTGAGGATGCCGGTCTCGTGGGCGCACGAAAATCAGCCGGCCTAGTGTGTCGACCGTGAGCACGAACAGCTGTGGGGACAAGGAGTCGCCCTGTCGCAGCCCTTCCTTGTGCCATATCGAAGGTCCTGGCATGCCGTTAAGCATGACCCGGGAAGCACTGTTGCTTGGCCTGATCACTCCAGATGCAAGCATTTCTTGGACTTGCTTCTCCATTTCATCTTTCAGAGCAGGGGCAATTCTATAGGGCCTGCTGGAAACAGGTTGGGCTCCAGGGACCAAAGGAATTGTATGGTCATACTTTCTTCTTGGAGGAAGGCCAGTGGGAGCTTCAAAGACATGAGCAAATTTGGCCTGTAACTCTTGAATTTCACAAGGTAGTTCAGACATGGTTGTATTTTCAGTCACCAACAATGCTGACAGCTCTACTAGTGCATACACTTGAGGAATAGCATCCTGGCCCAACAATGTTAAGTTGCCTCTAACTGAAATGACAACCAGTTTTCAGCCCAGTCAACCCACTCGGACTCTGGGCAGCTAACCAATCCAGGCCTAAGATGCCATCATAGGATCCCAAACGAAAAACTCTGAAACTACTGGTAAACTCATGTCCAGCACAAGACCAAAGTCCATCCGCAACTGCTGAGTTCAAGGGACCAAACTGCCATTGGCTACCTTAACCATACTTACTGGCATTTGGGTAACACCCTGGAGAGCAACTGCTACAGTGCAGTCCAAAAACGAGTGTGTGCTGCCTGAATCTACCAGGAAAACCAGCGACTGACCTTGCAGACGAACTCTCAGTTTCATGGTGGTTGCTGCCGGATCGAAGATGTCACCCATGGCCGCTGCAGAAATACAGATAGCATTAGCTTCGACAGCAACTGTCTCTTCAGTGTCACTATTTTTGTTGGGCATGCTCTGAACATAATCAAGCATCTCTTGCACTACATGTACTTGGACCTCCTGCTTGCAACGGTGATCACGAGCCCATCTCTCTCCACATATGAAACACAACCCTTTAAATTTTTTGTAAGCACGCAAGGCAGCCCATCGACCGTCTGCCCTGGGCAGCCTGAGGCTGGTCTGTCGTTTTCCTTTCCTTTAGAGCTTTGCTAACTGATGATCTGGAGCTGGAGGGAACAGAACGCTTGACCCCTGAAATGCACTGCCCGGATGTACTGCATTCTCACCAAGTTCTTCTGACAGCAGAGCTAATGCATAAGCAGAGGGGGGTTTTGAATTCCTACCAGCAAACGCACTGACGGTATCAATCCTTCCATAAACCTGGTTGCATAATGGACTGTATTTGGATTTGTCTCATAGGTAGTAAGCTGATCATATAGTTCAGAGAAACGTTCAACATATTCCTCAACTGAACTGGTCTGACGAATATTGAACATCTGGTGCAAGAGATTCTGGTGTTTGTTTCTGCCAAACCTGGATTGCAGAAGAGTGCAGAATTCTGTCCAGTTTACTTGAGGAGCCCGACGCTAGACAGACTCCAACCAACGTGCTGCTGTGCCCTCAAACTGAGCTGAGGCGAATGAAATCCATTGGTTCTGCGGGGTGTTCCAAAGCTTGAAGTAATCTTCGCACGCGTGTACCATAGCTTTGGGTTGGATCCATCAAATCGCGGCAGCTCGATTCGAGGACCGTACACCAGAGCATCAGATGGGTGTGGTCGCAAAAATTCTGGTGCCTGAATCAGCCGTGACAAATTGGAATCCGACTGCATACCTCTAGCTGGTGGAGGCACGTACTTGGGAGCAGCGCTTTTGTGCTCCACTTCGCCATGGAACCCCTCTGATCCTCCTGATCCATTGCTTGCTGGCGTGCTCTTGGTCGATGCAGGTGGTGCTCACGGAGACGATGGCGCGGTGGGGAATGTCGCGTTGCTTTGATCTGCCCCGAATTCACCGCGGAGCTCGTCCAAGTCGACGCCGATGGCGAGCTTGACGTCGTCGATGCGGCCCGAAAGCTGATCCAGCTTGCTGTTGAGCTTGGCGAGGGCCGTGACCATCTCCTCGGAACGCTCTGCCGTGCTCTTGGTGAAGGCGGCATCGAAATCGGCACGGAGAAGCTCGTAGATCGCCTTGGTTTTGGGGAAATTTTATCCATGGCTTCGACGCGGCGGCGAGCAGCAAACCTGGTATGGCGGTGGTGGACGGGAAAACCCAGGGCGTGTGGTGGCTCTGATACCAGATTGTGAGGACTAGTTCACGGATCGAGCTCCATTCATTGCGGAACTCGAATTATAGAGGAGGATTTCGGACGGGAAAATCCAGGGCTTGGGTGGCTCTGGCCCCAGGTATACTGCTTCTTCAAAATGCCCGCTCTCCTTAACCAGACATCAGCTCTCCCCACAGAGTACACTGTGCTAATGATATCTTATATTCTAGAGGTGCCCCAGCCATTTGAAAGTACTTTTCTGCTTGCATATCTACCCTGCTGGATTAGTGCCATCGAACTGAGGGAATTCCATCCTAGGGCTCTTGGTCATGGATTTGAGGAACTGAGCTCGCATATCGCTTTCAAATGCTTTGGGATAGTCTTCCCACTGGAGACGGTTCCCCTGCTGTTGTATTTGATTGAAAGCAGGCACCCTAGTAGTCCTTGTGGGCGCTATTGGTGAGCCCTGAACAGAGGGTCTATCTTGAAATTGTAGCGGTACAAGCTCCGGTGGAGCTGATCGTCTGTCAGTCTGGATAGGAGGCAGTTCGTTGCCTGTTAACAGTGCAAACTGCCTAGTTTTCTCTTGCTCCATCAACAATCTCTTAAGTTCTTCAGTGAGAGGACGCTGCTGTTCGTCCCCCCCTTCCTTCTGAATTTCCTCAACTTCTGGGGATTTTTCCTGATGTGGCTCTTGCGCGTGTGCCGTTGAAGGAGGAACCACCGATGTGGATGGGGCTGCTGCACTGAGACTTTTGAGCACTTCTGTGATCATTGTGAGCTGTCCCCCAAGTGCTGCTACTGCTGCTTGCACCCTGGAAATCACCTGTGTCATCACATCCTGCTTGAAGTTGGTAGCCTGGATGTCCTCTTGCAACCCTGTGGTCTCTTCCGCAGCAAATCCACCTCCTCTCACAACCCTGTGGTCTCTTCCTGATTGGCCGCAACATCCTCCTTGAGATGCAGCAGTTCTGCCAGATCCATCTCGTCCACGCTTTGCTTCGAACACCCCATAACTGGCCGGAGTGGAGAGGAATTTTACGACCGCACATGTCGGCAACCTGAACCACACGGACAGATCCTGCCGCCGCCGACACGAACGCCACCCTACAGCACCACCGGTACGTGAACGTGGGATTTCACCACCTAGACAGTGTGTCCCGGCAACCAGTTCCGCCTCACGAGCTGCAGTCGAATTTCTACCGCCTCCAACGCCACCAAGCACCGCCTCGAACGCCCCCCAAACACCGCCCCCAACGCCCACAATCACCGCCGCGGCCGGAAACCAGGGTGGGAGAAGGGAGGGAAAAAAAATCAGCGCGTCACCGCGCGATCTCGCCGCCGAGGAAACGCCTGGCTCATGATACCAATTTGTCACGCCCTGGATGGGATTGGGAAAGTAGTTCAGGGTAAGAACTAGGGTTTGAGAGGAATTGGGGATCTAATCAGCCAAAGCCGAGAGGAATTCTCCATTAAAGTGTACTGTAGCAGTATAGTTGTGAAGTATAAAGTGTTTTGATCAAAATGATAATAGCATACCCACGCAGGGGCTCATCTGGCTCTTATATAGCCATGACAACTAGTGAAGTGATACAGTAACTTAAACACTAGTGACTCGGTGAAATAAGGCGAGCACCGCGAGCCGTTGGATCCTTTCCTGGCGTTGCATCCTAGCCATCGGATAACTGAGTAAATAGGTGTGACACCTGACAGCCTCCGATATACAAGGACCAAGCCCTGGTCCTAGGGTTACCCCTTCCGCCGCAATCCCTTCCCGTACCTCTCTCTCTCTCTCCCGTCTCCATCCAACTGCGCGTCTCTCCCTACCTCTCCATCTTCTCTCCCCTCCGTCCGCCCCTTTAGCCCGATATCTCTGATGGCAGGTATGCATTTTTGTTTAATTACTTCCATGTTAGTTCTGTACATTCCCGTTGCGGTGCTGCCATACATGGCATTTTTTCTCTAGTAATTGTGTATTATGATTTGGGGGAAGTTTGCCCATTTGGACATAGTTGGCATAATTACCGAAGTGATCAGCCTGATTGTGATGTCCCACTAAGAGAGGAAGGGGAAATCACAGATTGGCAGGATAAATTGCAGCAAGGGATGAGAAGAACAGAGAACAAGCGAGAGAACAGAGAGCAGGTGAGTGTTTTGGTCATAGCCATACAGGGACAGCGACTCAGCCCAAATAACTCACACGCGCACACTCACAGCGGGACCTCTGGTCCATACACCCAGTCCACACTGGGCACCTTCTTGCGGGTCACTCCTGTAGTTCATCTCTCTGGCAGGTGGTCCCCTTCGATTCTGTATCCCAGTCGTCTTCGACATCCTGTACTGGTATCTCTTGGTCTGCCTTTGTCACTGTCATCTCTGCATGCATAGGTGGTGTAGGCGTGACACTAGCCCCCGCTTGAGCAAGATCATCATCCCAAGTTGGTGCCTCTGGAAAACGTTGCTTGAGAGTGCAGTAATCCTCCCAGGTAGAGCAATCTGCTGGCAAATGTGACCATTGTACCAGAATTTCCTTTCTAACCAACCGGCGTTGAAGGATGGCGAACGGAGTAGAGCCCGAGGAAGGAACCAGCAGGTGAGCTGACAGATCAGTGAAAACCGGAGTGTAGTTTGGTGTAAAAGGCTTCAGTTGAGAGACGTGGAATACAGGATGCACTTGGGCTCCCTCAGGAAGTTCCAATTCGTATGCCGCAGCGCTAATGTGTTGCACAATCTGTAGGGACCAAAGAACTTGAAGGAGAGCTTAGGGCATGGACGATTAACCACAGATTTCTGTGCATAAGGTTGCAGTTTTAGGAGCACCTGGTCACCCACGGAGAATTCGCGGTCAGTCCTGTTCTTGTCAGTGTATGCCTGAAGATGTTCTCGGAGCAACTCAGTATGGTCCTGCTGATCCATCACCAGTTCATGCGCTGACGAGTCCTCTGCAAGGGTAATATTTGGCAATCTCCAAAATTTGGTTCCATCCCATATAGTGCCTTGAATGGTGAACGCCCAATGGCAGAGTGGTAACAAGAGTTGTACCAAAACTTGGCCATTGCTAGCCGACAATGTCAGTGTTCTCGACGATCTTGCACAGCACAATGTAAGTAATGTTCCACACATTGATTCGCCCATTCACTTTGTCCATCTGTCTGCGGGTGGTACGGGGAAATGTAGTTCAGTTTGCTGCCAACGGCTGTGAGCAGAGCCCTCCAAAAATTACTGGTGAAGATGCGATCACGGTCAGACAGAATGGATAATGGCACACCATGCAAACGAACCACCATCTCCAGGAAGGTTTTGGCAACAGATGCAGCAGTGAACGGATGCTTTAACGGAATGAAATGCGCGTACTTTGTCAGGTGGTCCACGACGACCAGTATGACATTGTAGCCATCTGACATTGGCAGACCTTCAATAAAATCCATCGTGAGGTCTTGCCAAGTTCCTTTGGGTGGTGGCAGTGGTTGTAGCAGGCCAGCTGGCTTAGTGTGCTCATGCTTTGATTGTTGACAAGTCTGGCAATGCTTGACAAAATTTCCACTGCCAGTTCAGACCCGGCCAGTAGAATAGCCTGCGAACTCGTTGATAGGTTGCGTTGGTGCCTGAGTGGCCACCAACTGCGCTGTCATGTAGTGATGAGATCAGCTTGGTCTGCAGAGCTAAATTAGCACCAATCATCAGACGCCCTTTGTACTTGATGATACCCTGTTCCAAACTGAATCAACGATCATTGGGAGATTTCACAGTCAATTCTTGCAGCAATTCAGTACTGTCCTGGTCATTGTCATATGGCAATAACACTTCCTGTAGCCAATCTGGGCGACAAGTTGAGAGGCCATCCAGGATTAACAAATGTCCCACTCTTGACAACGAATCCGCGGCACTATTGTCCACCCCTCATTTGTATTTGAAACTGAACTGCAGCCCCACATGTTTTGCCATGGCTTAGCGCTGAAGATCTGAACTCAGCTGCTGTTCAGTCAGACTACACAAGCTCTTATGATCTGTATAGATGACAGACGGAACGGCCCTCTTTGTAAACATTGCCTCCACTTATCGCAGTCATAATTACTGCGAGAAATTTCTTCTCGTAGATGGATAATTTATAAGCGATGGGGTGCCCATTCTGCATCAGCACAGTGCCCACCCTTGTTGCGCAAGTGTCTGTTTCAATGGCGAATGGCAGCTTGAAATTTGGCAATGCGAAGACTGGGGTATGGGTCAGTCAGCAGATGTGTCAGGGGTTTCGTGATGATACCATAATTCTGAACAAACTTGTGATAGTAGCCTATATTAATCTCAGAAACCCTTGCAATTCTGTAGCATTGGTTGATATGGGTCATTTCTTCATTATGGCTGTTTCCTCCGGATCCGTAGCCACACCATTGTCTGAAATAATATGGCCAAGATACTGAATGATGCCCCGATGGAGCACTTGGACAGTTTTGCAAAGAACTTGTTTGCACGGAGCTGCTCGGGCACACAGCGTAGGTGTTCCAGATGAGTTTCCCATGATGGCCTGTACACCAGGATGTCGTCCAAGAACACTATCACAAATTTGGGAAAGGAGCAAAGGCTGAGTTCATGATGCCCTAGAACGTTGCTGGTACATTCGCAAGAAAAGACTGAGTTCATGATGCCCTAGAATGTTGTTAGTACATTCGCAAGACCGAAGGGCATCACACGGAATTGAAAATGCCTGTGGTGGTGCGTTTTGAAAGCTGTCTTTGGTTCATCTTTAGGGCGTATTCGAATCTGATGATGGCCTGCACAAAGATCTAGGTTTCAAAGAAAAACCTGGTGCCTGCGAGCTCATCGAGTAATTCGTCCACCACTTTTACAGAGTTGAGACGCGTGTAGTCTATGCAGAAACGCCAAGTATCGTCTTTCTTTTTGACGAGGAGGACAGGAGACACAAATGGGCTCATACTAGCAGTTACAACTCAAGACTTGATCATTGCAGTCACTTGACGCTCTATCTCATCCTTCTGTAAAGGCGAATAGCGATAAGGTTGAGTTGATAGGTCTAGCCGCAGGCTCAAGTGTAATGGCATCATCCAGTGATTGCTGGGGTGGTGGCTCCTGGGGCTCACATCAGAGAAATCCTGCAACAACGCTTTCAGATCACGGGGCAGGTGTGACTTAGTTGACAACTGATCACTACCAGAAAGGACTCAACAATCCCCATTGTCCACACATCATTGCCAGATAGCCATTTAGTTCACAATTGATCTCAGTTTCATAGGAAAAGCCGCCCCCACGCGTCGCCCTCTGGCGCACGGGGGAAACCTTAACCGCGCCGCTGGCCTCCTCTCCCCACTCCTCCCCCGCTTCGCCGCCGTCGGAGGGGACACCGGGGAAGCACACGTGTTCCCCAGGGAAGGTGGCGGCGGGGCGTCCTCGTCGTTTCGCCATTGCCCCGTGCAAATCTCGCGGCGGCCGGTGGTGCGCGGCGGTGGTCCGCCGGTGGCTGGCGCCTGCTGCCCGTGGGGCGGCATCCCTCACGGCGGCGGGGCTGCCCCTGAACGGCGCTTGGTGGTGGCCACTTGGTGGCGTGTGGGCGGGCCGGATCTAGGCTTTGGGTCTGCTTCCCCGTCGTGGCAGCGCTTGCCGCTGCTCTCGGCCATGGGGCGTGGTCGCGGACGGGCCTAGCACCGGTGGTGCTGGCCAGGACGCACGCTGGAAGCGCCCTACTTCGTCTCGCTGGCCAGTGGTGGTGGTCATCTTCTTCGTCGGAGGTGGCCGGCCAGAGGCTTGGTGATCGGATCTCGAGATCCATCATCTAGTCCCGGCTACGAGTTGGGGAGACATGGTTGCCGATGAAAACCAAGCCAACGGCAGGCGATGGCATCGTTATACGCCGTTACCTTGATGGAGGCATCGCCGTGTAACTACTGTTGACCCACTCGTGCTGCTCCGGGGGAAACCCTAGGATCTTGGGTTCCAGATCGGACGATGGCGGCACTGCGGTGTCGTTTCTCTCTTGGGAGCATCGTTTGTGGAGCAGCGCTGGAAGACAGAGGCAGGAGGTGGAGCGGCTTCGTCTTGCACGGAGCTTCGGTGGAGATGTCAAGTCATGCTTGACCGACAGGTGCTACGCTTTGTCATGCCTGGTCGGCAGGTGCTACGCACGAGAGATCTTCCAAAGACTTCAAGCTGTGTCGGCTGGTGGTACTTGGCAGCATGGTGCTGAGGTGAATCAGTGGCGACCGCGACGTGCTCAGCTGTTTGCGCGCAGGGAGGTGGTGCCGTTGGGCGCCATGGTGGCGTCAACGACAGCTAGACCGAGCAAGGTTGATGCGTCAGTACAGCTCTGAAGATGGAGCGGTGGCAGTTGGCGGCGGCGGCCTCTGAGCCGGACCAATGTGTGCCCCAGACCCGGCAAGTGGCTAGGTTGGGGCCTCAGGTCTTAGATGTTAGGTTTGACTGCGAGGTCTGTGGTATTAGGCCCGGACTATCAGCATCCCTTCATCAACTGGGTAGGAGTAGCGACAAATGTTGCCTAGACGGTGGCTTCAAAGTTACTGTTGTATTTCTTTGTACTCCCTCCGTCACGGTTTAGAAGGCGCGCTTGGAAATTCTCTGGGACCTAGGTGGTTATCTATTGGTTGTGAGATGGGCTAAAAAATAGCATTCACACTACGCATGCATATAGAAATAGTATATCGGAGTATTAATTAGCTACTAGAAATAAATGCAATGCGCCCTAAACCTTGTCTATTGTGGAAACGCACGCAAATTTAACTTTGCCTTCTAAACTGTGACGGAGGGAGTAAGGTCTTTTATGAATAATTAATAAAGTGGCTGCATGCATCGCCCAAAACTGGTGGTGTTCCACACTTGCCAATCAGTACTTGTTTTATCCGCAGGTTCTATGAATATTTCCTGCGCAAAATGCTCTACGCTCTTTTTACTCAAGGTTAACTTTGCCCTCCTTGACCAACTCAGATAGTTCTTGCTCTCTTCTAACGTCAGTTCATTTGGCATGACCTCTAGCTTCAAACTTGCGTGTTCCCAGTGATGCTTTTGAACCCATTATCTCCATTGCCATAAGATTCTGCAGCAAACTTCTTATATCGCCTTTCGTAACCAGTGTGGATTCACCCTGACCCTCCTTCTCCAGCTTATCTTGTGCTGCCTTCCTTGCAGCCTCGGCATCAGCCCCAACGGTACCCATTTCTGCTGAACACAAAACAAGAACTCCCCAGCTGCTCAGCAGCAATGAGACTCCTTTCTTTTCCACTCCGCAGCTGTCGTTTTCCTCCCCTAGATCACTACCGCGAGCAGCATTCTAACCCTGCACAGCCGGTTGTGCCACCAGCCGTCTCCCCACCAGCTGGGCTCGATCCCAGCAGCCATGCCAGCTGCACGAGCCGCACAGCAGCAGTT